>NC_068363.1:95278317-95300817 GCF_020536995.1 Dreissena polymorpha
TTACAACATTTCTAGAGAAACAACAGTTAAAAGTAAAACTGTCTCTCTTAAATATCAGTTTCGGCGTAAATACTTTTAAAATACCAGAAATAAATGACACTGTGGACTACATATCTTAATAACTAATATAATAATAACTTAATTATTATATTAACGAAATATTTCATATTCAGCATGAAATACATAAAAAAACACCTACTTTATGTTTTATAAATTATTTAAAACTAAAGATCCAAAAAATTGAAAAAGAAATAGCCCTCAACAACGATACACCTCATATGTTTGAACAAAAATGGAAACACATTAAACTTCACAATCTATTCCAGTTGTTTATCTACCCCACTTTTTCATCTCATCTATAGTTTCAATTATCATATATTTAAAAAAAAAACATCCATCAAAAGGGCAAAAACTATATAAATACTAGCATATCTTGTATAATATGTTTAAACATTAGTATTGTTGCATTATAACACTTTGTTCTTGCTTATGCACATGTTTACATTAAATGTTTTATATTGAATATAAAAAAGAGAAAAACAGTTTTTACTCTCAGACATGTACAGAGCTAAATTTGAAAATATTTTTTGCTTTCAATTACTTGAAAAGCCGCCATGCAAGTCAAAGACAATTGACGCAAACGTGGAACATTTTTTTTCTTGGAATTATAAAATATTGGCTAGTTTGTGCCCTTACTACAGTTCTGCAATTCCATAACATTAAAGGTATGAACTAAGAAGTAAAGATCAGATTCATACCATTAAGCTCTCGGACAGATGGCAAAACCTAATCAACGTTGCATTACATCACTAACCTGGTAATGAATAGTTCATTTCTGAACACCGTATTCTGGTCGTCAGAGTTTCCAGCTCAACGTTCACTTGTCCGTTGTTGTCCAGATCAGTGAACATAACCTGTGGAAAATCATCACGATAACACTGTTGCTTGAATTGGCATGGTTATTTTATATCGCAAATGGTGTTTTATTGAGATATTGTCAATAGTGTGACGAATTATTAACTCACATTTCCCTTCTGAGGCATTGAGCTTTACTGACAGCTTCCAGAACGCGGACCGGGTGTATTTGGAAATCAATATAAGCTGCAAGAAATCTAAAAAATAACATTAAAATATGCACAATTTAAGTGTTTTTTCATAGACAAAAATCAAACACAGCCATGGATCACTTTAGCGCATCGAAGAATCCGCCTAATTTGTCGTCTCAACGGAATAGCCAGCCCCACTGGGTACTTATTTAAAAAGGTGAATTTGTTTTTAAAATCCGACTTATGGAAAGGTATAACTTTCAGATGCAATAAATTTCACCCAAATCTATAAAATAAATAAGTCCGTACGTTAACCGAAAATCGTTCTGTAGATACACCCACCAAGCAAGCCAAAGAAATTTGATAAACATCGAAAAAGGCCCACTCTCAATCTGTACACCCCTATAAGTCTATAAAGTGTACATTGAGTAAAAGTGCAACCCTATAGAGGTTGGTTAAAAGCCGGCAAATAGAAGCAGAATATAAATAATACATCGGTAGGTTATCGAATGGAAAAGTATCAAAAGATGCAACTACATCATTTTATTTTTCCTTATGAACTTGTGATTTGGTGCAGATGATTGACTATTAATTGAAAAGTAAACGACACAAGGGCTATTCATAAAAAATACGTAAATAAGTATTGGTTGTGCGGTAGTCGAGTGGTAACACTCTGGTATACCATCCCAGAGGTCTCAGGTTCGATTCCTGGCCGGGAAACTGGAAATTTTAGAAATGCTTCACGTGTTTCCCACCCAACGAGAGATGTACTGGTATGAAACACAGGTCATTTTCGCGTGTATCGGTGCTATTCACAAAGCACGTAAAGGAACCAAGGGATCTATTCGCAAAAAGCTAGGGTATCGCACCAGGGTTCCTTGTATATCACTACTGTCTCTTCTGCATGCTGTCTTTTCAGCAAAACCAAAGGACCCCATTGGAAATAAGTGCTTGCACTTTCATGGGTTATTCTTGACTGTAAGGTCAAAATAAATATAAAAAATAAATAAACAAAGGTATTTTAAATGTCCTATGTGTGTCCGATAATACAAAAATTACATCCTTTCTAAACAAATCAAACTAGTTTGCTTGCAACCAATGCAAACGATGAATTGATTGTTGGCTTTAATCACTCGTGAAAGTTGCGTCGCATTATAGGTCTTCAATTCAACCATGCGGAGTTTTTCTGCTTATTCTCACTTACTGGTTACGCTTTATAGGTTACTATTGCTAGTAGAACCAGGATTAACATTTTATCTAAGTAAAAAAGAAATATTTTATATATACAGTTAATGACTTCCTCTGCTTACGACCAGATCTCGAAAAGAAAAAAATGTTTTTTTTTCATGCAATATGGCTATACTACAAGCATTTACCGACATGAGTATGCAACACAAATGGATGTTTTGGATACAAAGGCCATACAAACAGAAATCCACGGCTGTTTACCACCATTAGAATATATTACAGGTGGGTCTACTTAAAATAACATCGATTTTTTAAAAAGCGCTTAACGATATTATTAGTTTAGTAATATATCACCAATCTGTTATGAGTAAACGTTAATTTATTTAACCTCGTGCAATACTTGACATGTTCTTGGGGTCTTAGTCCTACCACTAATTTGTCGAAGCTATTTTCCTGGAACTTGCAAGACCGTGAAAGCAATGTTTACATAGCATAGCTGCATGTTTACATAGCACAGTTGCGAGGTTTTCATAACACAGTTGCATGCTTACATAGCACAGTTGCAATGTTTACATAGCACAGTTGCATGGTTGCATAGCACAGATGCAAGGCTTACATAGCACAGTTGCATGTTTACATAGCACAGTTACAAGGTGTGCATATCACAGCTAGTTTAAACATATTTATTTTAGCTCAATTGCATCGAAAGCCTAAAGCGTATATTAACGCTCTTGAGTCCGTTTGCTGGGCATAGAACCAGTACTTGGTGTCTTACGGAGAGATCTAAAGAACGCTCCCACGTTGGGGAACGAACACAGAACAGTTGCATGTTTGCATAACACAGTTGAAGGGTTTACATAGCACAGTTGCGAGGTTTACAAAGCACTGTTAAGTTGTTTACTGAAATCTCATTCGGGTCTTTTTGTTGCTAATATTGTGTGCATCAAAACACTTTATTATAAATGGTTGTTGCCGTTTCAGACATACGTGTTAAACTACAACAAACATACATGAACACACAATTTAATGCTTACAATTATTGATATATTCATGTTATTTTCCATGATACACTAGTTTTTCTTAAGTGCTTACCTATGTATAGCTTCTGCTATGTTTATTTGATTGATTGAACTCATTCAAGACGTCGAATGTATATGTTTTGTCGCCTGTCTGTTGATCCACTGTCTCACTCAAACTTGCATTTACATCAATCACCTCCTCTGCATACGAAAATTGGACATAGCATAAACATGTGTGTACTGCGTTACAAGTTACCTATGTATGTATACGCGTTTCCACAAAAAGCTTCTTTTTATAACGCAAAATACAAATCTCCCGGTCTGTTTTAAGGAAATATAACCTTTTATGGCGATTCCGGAGCTAACCTCAGTATCTGAAAGTCCCGGGAACCAAAAGTACTTTATTTTTAGTTCCAATTTGTCCGTCGGCAGTCGCTCGTAAAACCCAATGCAGTCTTTCTCGGCGTTGTAATACTGTAAAATTTGATGCTTACTTTGATAGCGTGTCAATCAGCTTTAAAATGTGAATTATCGATGTTGATAAATATATTTAAATAAGCAATGTCTCTTAAACATCGACGAAAATAATTATGTATACTTGAAAGACACATACTATTTAAAAACCTTTATGATCAAGACAAAAAACACACTACAACTATGCATACACACAACAATACCCTTTGAACAGCAAAGTTAACGCCCGCGACTAAATCATCGATTGTGTACACAGCAAAGTCCCCGTGGGCCGGAGGGTAGGGACGCGTCTCCCAAGCTGTGATATCAGCAACATAACTTCACGACACGAGTAAGTAATAGACATTTTCAGATCAGACAAAGAGGAAACTAAATCAAAACAGATAAAACTACAGCAAACAAGACAGCCAATTATAGCAAAGGTAAATAAACATGGTGATGGTATCATATAAGAGTCAAATACGCTATCTGTTTTCGGTTCAAGTTATTACCACACATGCATTTAAGAATTGAATAGCATGTTTCTGCATTTCATCGGTGTATGAACTGTCGGGAAAATTACGGTGTTTATGCATAAATTAGGGGTATTTTTCCCGACAGTTCTTACACCGATAAAATGCAGAAGAATGCTATTCAATTTTTATAATTACAACACAAAATGATCTTAAAGCTGAAATTCTATCGTGGTAAGGGTCATAAAAGTCCTTTTTAATCTAGCGTATGAATCTTTTTTCAGTTTCGGTTTCATCTCCGTCAAATGGGTATATCGTTGAAGTTCGCGCAATAAATATAACGTCATTTCACTATTGACCAAAAAAAAACAATGCCATTAAGTTTCGCGCAAAACATAACGTCATTTTGGCAACTTGTTTATGACTAGAAAGAAGCGCCATGAATATTCATGTTTAAATTTGTAAACGACGTGGGTTTATCGGAAAATGAAAAACCGGTCAAGTGAACAAATTATCCAATCATAATGCAGCAATCATATTAATGTGACAGAAGCTGTAATTATTAACCATGAATATTAAACATCGCAGAAGAATATTCATTTAACGGTAAAACAATATACGTCTACCTATTAGTGTTACATGTAAAATGAAAAACGTAAACTTAGTACGAACTTGCGTCCTATCCATTGAGAAAAAGGTGCCGCAGAGCTAGATGTCCGCGGTTGACCACGTTGGAAAAGTTGGCACGGTCGTTCCCGAAATTGAACATCTGCCATGAAGCAGAAAGTACAACTCAATGTTGTTTAAGACAAATTTTTATCACGCGTAGATATATATATATATTATGATTTTTTTTTATAGTTTGAATGGTTTAAAAATAAAACACATTGAGATTTGTTCCCATAATAAGCTTTTATCAAACTTAGATATACATTTATTTAAAAGTGATATAAGTATAAAGCAGACTTATTCTCTATTTTATATTTAAGCTTAAACATTAATTAAAGTCGTGGTACTTTCACATGCTAACGCAATAAAGTATTAGATTTTAGGAAGTGAAAAAACACACACATTTATTTATCAGAACGTTCTAACAGCCGATCCAAACCAGTAAACACAATTTATAAAAATCAAGAAAGAAATGTTAGATTTATATTTATGTCTTTCACAGTCGATGCCCCCCCCAAAAAAAAAACAAAAAACAAAACAAAAAAACACACACACAAAAAACACAAACACAACAACAACACCAAAAACAACAAAACAATCACATCTTGAAGAGGGGACGCGAACAACATTGCTGAAAGAATCTGATGATGTAAAGAGGACCGGTAACAGTTTTTTATGGATTAGCCTTAGACCAGTTACACGCGCAATCAAGTTATGTGAAAGTGATTTAGGTGAACACACGTTATGCTCTATTTATACATATCATACGAGACATAGGATTTCTTATCAAAATGCAAATTTAACGCATTAGTTTCAAACTTCGTCAATGAATACGTGTTTATTTAAAAAAGGGCATGCGTTATGTCATAGTCATACCTTTAAACCAAAACCGATACATTAACAAAAGGACGAATATCTATTTCATCTTTACCACCATTTCAATAACAAAAATCAAAGCCAACAACACTAGCAAATAGTATAAATTGTGCGGCCGAACGCGACAACAGTGTAAAAATCAAATACGTTCAAATTGGTAACAATAAAACAAAAACACACGAATATTCGACCGATTTAAATTATTACATTTGAATCATCGTAATATTTAGACACTATATAGTTCCTAAAATAACATATCAAGAGTAATTGTTAGTGTAAACACGATGCTTTTGAATGAAATATACGATTGTGTTTTTTATACAGGACTATACAAAGTTATACATGTAGTATTAATTTTGGGTTTCGAATACATTTGGTTTTATACCTCTAGCTCAGATTTATATCAATACGAAGAATATTTTCTTCATTCATTTTCAATTCGATAATTTGCTATCAAAGAATACATAATAACTAACGTATCCTGTTTCTCGTTTTGGTAACTTTACAAGTTTTTATATGCGAGCAGGAGCAGTATGTACAATATACCATACATTGTTTGGAAGACACTTGTTAAACAAGACATATTACAGAACTATTACCAAAGAGTACAACTATTGAAAGACCAATTACTGCAATATGTTTTCTTTAATCAAAGCCTTGGAAGCGATCATTTTAAGGGATTCTGGGACACCAACCTGCGATGTTATAAGCCCGACCTTTACCAAGTGCATAAGGAAGAAGAACAGAGGAAGCAAGTGAAAGTAGCACGTGCCGGTCTTTAACTTGAATGCCTCATAGAAGTACCACTTCAGTCGTCTGCGCAGACGCGTGGTCTGTTTCCGGTATTCTATGTCGTCAGAGTTATCTGGAAGAAATTGAGCGTATGAGAAACATATAATTATACTTAGGTGTTATTTGATTCTAAATTCAACATGATCCCTACCATAAGTACCTTACTCAAGAAGGACTCAGTTTGAAGTTACTAATGGGCATCTAGCATATAAACTTTGCAGCTGTATGTACACAGTTTTATTAATTGTCTAGACATTTCAGTTTCATAAACATGTGGATAATTTAACTCGTGTAAAGCATCTAAACACTTAATGTGCATAAAATCACGGAGTACTAAACCCACATTTGTCATCTAGACATCGCAGTTGACTTCACTCATTGCGTATATATTCGCATTTCGCATCTAAACATGAGAGTTGAATACACCAACGTAAACACATGGAGTACTTAATTCGTATTAAACATCTCAAAATTGCAGTAACATTGAAACATGGAGTCTTTAATTCATATATATAATCAGAAATCGCACTTGCATTGTTATTTAAGAACCGTTACGTGTTTCATCCTGAGCATTTTATTATAAACACTTCATTATCAAATTGGGGGTTTTAAGTTATATATACCGACTTTAAAGATATTCGACAATTTTTCACAACCAGAAAGACACTATATAATTCGTATAACGCATCTGAAATTGCTGTAGCATTAACATGTCAAGTTTTTTTATTTTTATAAAGCATGTAAATATTGCAATTGCATAGCCTCAAAGCTTCGTTTTATTTGGGAGTTATATACGGGAAATACAATATTAAGCCCTTTACCATACCTTTGTTATCGTTTGTGCCGTTTATTGGGTAACTTGCATCGTTGATGCGAATCTCTAAACCAGCAATGTTGGCTTCCATTCCGTACCCTGTACTCTTAACGTTGTATTTCTTGTGGTCTTAAATCTACGAATCCGTTCAAGCAAGCAGATGCTGTGTGTTGTGAAACTTTTAAATAAAAGAAATCCGATTGACGATTCAAGTATGTGATGAATTCTATATGACCTGCTGTGAGGGATCTTAACTGCGGTAATTATGTTTATCTGGTATCTTCACTTTTGCGTTAATCATTAGTCTGTGAAAACAGTTTAAATGCGATTTTAATATATTTCAGACTTGTGTTTACATTGACATAATTTTCATCCTTTCACAGTTCATCTTGTTGGATTATGGCGTGGTTACTAACTTACGCGACGTACTATTATACCTTTAATTTAATTACGATGTGCTTTAATTGAAAACGTTCGGATTTAATGTTTTGGTTCTAATATTGAAACACTCTTGCGGGAATGAAATGTCGCATGTCAATACGTACTTTTAGTCCACGACACTGATTTATTTAACAAATTTTAGCTCAATTTGAGTGAAACTCATATCAGTTAAAATGAAAGACACAACGAAACGTAACTGACACCGATTTTGAAATTATTGAAACTCTGTTAATCCATTGATAACCTTTCGTCACTAACAGTAATCACCAAATAATTACTTCAACAATATCCTTTTTCAACTCTTCAATATCAAGTATATCCGTAAGATATGTCTGTGTGTGTGACTACCCCATCGTACCACGCCTGATTTGATATAAATGTAAACGCTGTGTGCTCAATCAGGAAGTAATATGGAGGGGCACTTAAGCATATTGTCGTCAGCTTTTAAAGGGAGATTATACGATTTTTTATAGGTACATTGTTTATTGATAAAATTATGTTACAATAACACAAAATAGGCAATAAAAATTATACATTGAAGACGAATTTCATACAATGCAGCAAAGACAAATAAGCGCCCCGAGCTGATTGCGACGAAGATATTTCGTACATATTTTCCTACAATAACCGTAGCATTTGTCTTTTTATTAGGATCGGAGTTAGTTTTCGTGTGTCGCATGAATAGATATTGAGCATGAAATTAAAATTATCCGTAAAAACTAAATTTAGTTTCGCATCGTACATGCATGATATACATGCTTGCGATTTCGACTGTACAGACATTTTAGATTTCAGAATAAAATATCTGGCTTATTTCGCATTTTTCGACACATGTTCTTCTTAACTTTTATTTTAATTTATATTTAAATATATGTTTTATAAGTTTTTTTTTACACATTTTATGTAAATTCATAAATATTTAACAAAATCGTATAATCTCCGTTTAAAGGGGAATAACCGTCTACATCCAGTTTAATTTGAAAATACAAATTACAGCAAAAATATATTTACTCTTTTACTAGAATAGGTTCAAAAGCATGCATTGGCTAATACGCAGAAAAAAATGGCTAATAAAAATAAAGTGTTATTTAAAACTACACAGCAATACAACCGAAAACAATTAAACTTAAAGGTTTAGTACAATGGTCGACTACTTTGTTACTATTGTTGTTCTATAAACACTTATTTTATTTATAGATTTTGCTCAATAAATAATCAACAGTTTTGTTTGAACATAATAATGATAGGTTTGTCTATAAATGTCCCTTTAAACCTTGGGTCGGTTCGGCGCTTTTATCGGCAGATGAAGTGGTGTTTACATAACAACTCGTGTCATGTTTCAATATAGAAATATTATCATTCAGTTAGCTAAGTCATATCGTACTGTCGCCATCGCATCATCGCAGTGTCGCCATCGCACTATCGAATTGTTGCCATCGTAAAATCGCACTGTCGTCATCGTATTATCACACTATCGCATTGTCGCATTGTCGTATTGTCGCCATCGTGCTATCGCACTGTTGCCATCATATTGTCACACTGTCGTCATCGTATTTTTGCATTGTTGCCATCGTATTGTCGCACTGTCGTCATCGTATTATCGCACTATTGCATTGTCGCATTGTCGCCATCGTACTATCACACTGTCGCCATCGTATTGTCGCACTGTCGTCATCGTATTATCGCACTTTCGCATTGTCGCATTGTCGCCATCGTACTATCGCACTATCGCCATCGTATTGTCGCACTGTCGTCATTGTACTATCGCACAGTCGTCATCACACAATCGCATTGTCGCCATCGTACTATCGCATTGTCGCCATCGTACTATCGCATTGTCGCCATCGTACTATCGCATTGTCGCCATAGTACTATCGAACTATCGCATTGCCGCCCTCTGGATTTTAATGTGTAACATTGATGGCCCTAACGGTATTCCGTAAGTAACAGCGCTGCTTTAAATGTGTTTATTGACAATTTAAACTGATCGCATAACATGCACGCTGCTGTACTTTTTTTCCAAATCTGTTTCTTTCTTTGGCGATTGAAGTATATGTTCTTATATTTAATAGCAGTGATGTGTTAACATAGCAATCAATAAAGCCGCGAACACTTTTCATACAGAAACAAAGCCGGTCTCTATTATTAACTTGTACAGTGGTCTTACTTAGAAAATGGAAGGCCATAGTACTAATATATGACAAATAAACATGCAAAATAATTTTATGTCCGACCGATGCATAACAAGAGCTATCTGAACTATCTACAATGTATACTCACCTACTATTCCTAGTGGTCTTTTTTAATGTGAATGGAACATGCGAACGTATAATGAACGTTACATAGGTAATAACTATTCTTAATTGGATGAATAATAACGTGGACGGGATACCTTCTGAAAAACGCACATGAAGCATCTATACGGCTTGGGACTGTCTCCGCGTGGTAGCTGTTTGTGTAATCAAACACAAACAAGTACAAAAGCTCTACTTTTTTTACTTTTGCCCAGAGCAACATGGGCACAATATAATATAAATTCAATATAAAGGGTACATTTTGATTATGTTTCACATACACCTTCAAACAAAGACGGCACATGGCCAAATCAGCACGTACGATGTTCTGTACGAAACGAGACCGTAGTAGTTAAAAGTTCGGTAAACATCTTGTTTGGGACTTTCGGCCACTACAACAAGGCTACTTTTTTATTTAATAAAATAAAAAAAAGATATATGGCCACGTGTACATGGTTTGGTCAATAGTCCAGGGACACTCTTTTTTTCGAATTTTGGCAACTGATGTATGGTTACATTATGATGCATGGTTACATTACATTAGATTTTATTAAAGCGATACATTTTATACAAAGGGCAACCTCTGCTAAATGATCACGTGCAAGCTTACGGTAACCCAAGTGTTAACTTGGATGAATGATAACGTGCGCATGATTTTTTGATAAGCATGACCTGTATTTAAATCATTTAATGTGCTATATGAGATTAATAGTGTAAATAAGCTAGCGCGGTCAAACATTTCATCCGCTGTAAAATAACACATAATTGATATATTACCGTGTATTATTAAATCATTCAGATAATATGTTTAAAACAAAATAACAATAACTGTGCAGCGTGCCTATCCAAAAACATGTCAAACTTCGGCTTGAGAGTTAAAGCAAAGGCAGTGCTAGGATACAAAACCATTTTCAAGTGTCCAAGTTTCCAAGTTTATTAATTTAAAGCTCAGTTCATGCATAACATGACAATATGAGCAACAATTATACAAAGTGCATCAATAGGTACATAGTTGAAGGGGCTACATACTATACAGCAATTATACAAAGTGCATCAATAGGTACATAGTTGAAGGGGCTACATACTATACAACAGCTATACAAAGTGCATCAATAGGTACATAGTTGAAGGGGCTACATACTTTACAACAATTATACAAAGTGCATTAATAGGTACATAGTTGAAGGGGCTACATACTATACAACAATTATACAAAGTGCATCAATAGGTACATAGTTGAAGGGGCTACATACTATACAGCAATTATACAAAGTGCATCAATAGGTACATAGTTGAAGGGGCTACATACTATACAGCAATTTTACATTTAAAGGGAGAGATTATTTATATGTTATACAACATATACAAACAATATTTTTACATTGAGAGCTGATGGGGAACATACAACATTTAAATGTATAGATAAGCAAACACGTAGAACACGTTATAAATTAAAACTGTTTCAATATTTCTTTAGCGAACAATCAAAGTTTCCTGTACGTACTGTGGTTGTGAGAATCGATGGACATTAGCGATTTAAATTTTATTATATGAATAATGAAATTCAGCGCCAATATGAGTATTGGAGTTACATAAACAACACAGTCGTTGGTTCAATTCTGTCCAATGCCAACTTCCAGTTTCGACGGGTAACCTGTTATTTCTTGTGCGAATACGTATCATGTCTTTAAAAAATTTATCTGGAGTTTTAACAATGTAAGATTCAAAAACAAATTTGTCTTTAAACAATTATAATTACTGCATTTAATAGAATTATTTATATTTAAGTACCATTCGTTTATAAACAGATCTGTTAGTTTTTGTTTCATACTTTGGATGAGCCAGGTGCAATTTGGAAAGTCATGAGATTGCCAAATATTCATCATTCCACATTTTACAAAAATGTTCCGTATTCACTCTATCCAGTCGAACTTAGTGCGTTCCATTCCATGTATATTGAATAAAATGTTGTAAATTTGGTGTGATAACTTAAAACACAGTGGATGGATTAATTTAAACCAAAAAGAAATCATTCTAGTTTCAATATCAATTTGGAGGGGCTTGACTCCAGTTTCTCCGTATATAATACACGATGCTGTATTGGCCTTTACCCCTGATATAATTTTCAAATATTTCAACTGAACTTTTTCCAATACATAATTCTTTCCAAACCCCCAACATTCACAACCGTACAAAAGAATAGGTTTAATCATTTTGTTAAATTGATCAATTTTCATATCAATTTGTAAAGTAAGATTACTACATGTATTGATAAGACAATACATAGCTTTGGTTGCCTTTTCGGCTAGATTCTTTTTTGTCTGTAAAAAAGAGCCGCTACTGTTGAATAAAATGCCGAGATATTTATAATTTTTAACAACTTCAAGGGGATGGTTTTTATAGTAAAATATATGATTAGCTTGTCTACCTTTGCTATATATAACAATTTTCGACTTGACTGTGTTAACAGTTAGTTTCCATGTGTCACAATATTGAGAATAAACATTTAAAGAATTTTGTAAATCTTTAGCTGACTCTGCTACGATAACAGTGTCGTCAGCGTACAACAACACAAAAAGTTAAAAAAAAATTAACACATCGTTGTCATTTGAGTGGATATGAAAATTAAATCCATCTACGTATCTACTATTAACAAAATAAGAATGTAGGTCATTCAAAAAGAATGATAATAGTATGGGTGATAAATGTTCTCCTAGCCTAACTCCAACTAAACATGAAAAATAGTTTGATCTTTGGCGTTGTTGTACATATTTTTGACAATATTTAAGAATTTTCCACTTATACTGTACTTGCCTAGTTTGTACCACAATAAAGATCTATTGATCGTATCAAATGCAGCCTTGATATCGATAAATGCACAAAACAAATTTTTCTACTGAGTTCTAAGAATATTGATCAGCGCATATAGGACAAACATAGTGTCCGCTGTTGAAAAATGTTTACGGAAACCCGCTTGATGCTTGTCAATAAGGTCATACTTCAAGATAATTTTTTCTAGACGTGTGTTTAAGATTGACGTGAATAATTTACTCATACAGCTTAATAAAGTGATTGGTCTGTAGTATGAAGGATCGTTTCAGAACCTTTATTTAAAAAAATGGATTTATTAGCCCTATAGTCCAATTGCTGGGTACAATACCGGTGTTAAATACTAAGTTAAATAATTTTACATATACATCTTTTATAAATGGAAAGGATGCTTTAATATGTTCGTTCAATATTATCAATGCCGCATGCTTTGTTATTTTTTAGCAAATTTATACAATGTGCGATTTCTTCGCATGATATCTCGGCATTAAGTAAATCGTTATTATATACGTTAGTTGGCTGTGATTCATCGCTAGTGAAATCAAATACAGTGTCGTCGCCATTTACATTTTTTAAATGCTGTTCCAGCAACGCAATATTTGCTTTAACCGTATTGCGTTTTTGTGCCTGAAAGAGTTTTCCAGAAAACTCTGGGGTTTGTGTTTTTCAAGGATTTAGTTTTTTGAGCATTTTTCTTTTTGAATGTGTTTTAACATTGATTACAATGCGGGGAATCACGTGGTCAGAATTGAGAAAACATGGCCGCCGATGCCTCGCTTAGATGGAAACATTGAGTGTTCAAACAGGTACATCTTACTTATTACTTGTTTTTAATAGGATGAAGTCTATCATAGGGCAAGCCGGAAGCGGTTTCGTCGAGTATCAACCGTTTCCATCTGGTTGGTCTGAATGTGGAGATTACTCATGGAATATTTTGCGATTTCCTGAACCGTCAATTGCTGTTGTACACGGATTAACAATAATATAACTGTTTTCACACTAATTAGCACTGTTTAAGTACCAGTTGTTCATGTGGACGTATTGTAACTGACAAAAAATGGATACATCGATTGCTAATGGCGTTATTTTCAAGGTAAAGTTGAGTTTCGATTGGTTTTGACGATTGTTGTTGAGCACGCACATGGCTGTTATACACGGACAACTTCTAGAACAACTGTTGTTGAGCACGCACATGTCAAGGAATACCGTTTTCTTCGCCGAATAAGTCTAAAACAACGTCGCATTGGCATGTTCTGGTACATGTAGCGATACATATCTTATGTAAAGGGACTCAAAATGTTAATTCGTATACGAAACTTGCTATCTGGATCATCAAAACTTTATTTTCAATAGAAATTGTATTGCTAGCCTGTTTCGGTGTAGCTGCCTTTTGTAATGGCTTGCGAGTATTTGAAAATGTTGCTTTTCCTCCAGACAGTTTTATTAATATTTGTTTTGGATTGCTGTTTTTTGCTTGAAGAAATCCCTTCATGATATTGTCATTGATGTGCATGTTCAATTGTTTTCAGAACAATTTTTCATGCTTAAGCGACAAGTACATATAAAGACAGGATAACATTTTACCCGATTACTATACTGTTTGTGACCAGAACATAAAGGATGAATATGATTTGGCATTGGGCATGTATTTATACAACTTGAAAATGAATTTCATATTTCCTACAGATTGTGTACTGTGTTTTAAGCTTTCATAGATCACTTCATCAAGTATTTTTGTAAAAAGTATATTTTTTCGAGTGAATATACTTAACACATTTGATGAGGTAGATTAGTAGCATTTTTTGTCCCAGGTTAGTATTATCAAGAATATTTTTATTGAAATGATAGTGTTGCATTGGTGTCTTTTCAGTACTCGTTTTACATGAGCCGGATAGTAGACAGATTGTACATATAACCTCGAAGCGGGCATAAAACTCTATAGCTACAGACACCAACTCAGACACATTTCAATTTACAAGGTAACTAGTTAACAATAACAATCATCAATAAGCTTTGACCCTATAACTTCATTACAGTGGCAATATAAAGTTTAGGCCAGCGTGACCGCAGGTAAGTTTTTCTGTAGTACTTTGCTAAAAAAAGCTATTAAACTATGAATTAGTACTGAAAATAAGCAATACCAGATATAGAATAACGTATAATACGTATCAAATATGTTTTGGACACGACATTTATAGTCAAAATAGCAAGATGGTTTAATATGGACTTGGAAGCTGCCATCGTTGGGAAAATCAAAAGTGGGGTACAATTATTTAATCTACTAAACAAATGGTTAAAAGGTTATGTTTGAAATTACCGTTGTTTAACAAGTCTGTCATACAGTCTGAAGCCATTATCTGATCAAGCTGTTCTTGTGGTAGCAATCAGAAAATTGTATTGGTTTGACTGTTCATACATTCGTCAAGATTTGGCAAAATAACACATTAGCCCCCTGCCAGAGGTGTGAAAACATACTGAATGCACACAATTGGCTCATTCCGTGTGCATATCCACTCCTCTGGCGGGGGCTAAAGTGGTATTTTGCCCAAGATTTTATTATGTTTAGACTAAACTTCGATTATTGACGATTTTAACAGTGTACGAATCAGTTTCCAATATTATATCTCTACTGTACAGCATGTATAAAACAAATAAAACCTTCAAAATATATCTTGCTTGAACAAAGTTGACTCCATGAAACAAATAATATGATCTTATCATAATAGATCTATAACAGTGTTCTATAATATATGTTCATCAGAGATCAGGCAAGATGTGCATCAGCAGATACAGATGAACACCCAAGTTGCAACAGTAACAAGAAAGAGCCTCAGACAAAGTATGTATATATGTATGTATATAACGATTCGTGGAACTAGTTTCATTTATATAAGCTAAAAATTCAACTTTAAGCTATAAAATGACAATGTTATATTCTTTAAATTGAAATTATTTACTAACAATGAAACGGACGTACTGAACCAATAGAATCATATCATTGTTTAACAATAACCATAATAACTTAGCTGATAATATTAGCTATCAATAATCAAAATCATTCAGAACAATGCTCATAATTTTTGTAAGTAGTAAATAGAGTTAACCAATAAAAACAAAAATAGTTGAACATATACAGGTCACTGAGCGAGATGCAGATGTTGTACTATGCCAAACAGAACAGCTTGTTAGACAAACAAGAAAAGTTTTACAAAAGAATCACAGTACTGACTGATATTCTCATAAAACAATCAAAAAATGTGTGAGTACAAATGAGGTTATTACCTAAACATTGTTTCAAAAATATTATACAGCCATTGAAATAATATATTTTGTTCACTTGTTGAATGGTTGTTCCAATGCTGTAAAACCCACATAAAACAAACAAGGAACCAAACTATCAGTGTATGACTCAGAGATATACAAGCACAAATATAATGCAAACATTTATATTTTATCTGTTAATTTCCTAAGTAAAGTAATTTGCGACAATTGTATCTATAACTCTTCTCCCATCCGATACAGCCTGAAACATATCTCCCTTGGCAACCTCTTCTAAAGGTTCCGGATCCACTGCTGACCGCAGATTATGAAGAACAGCACAGCCAATGATGATGCGGGTGACCTTGGCAGGCTTCATTATAATCTGTTATAAAAAGAAATTGGAGGAATAACATTGAAAAATAATGTTACATCAAAAGTCATTGTTAAAAATATTGTCAAATGTATCCCCAATGTTTGATGCAGTGTAAATAGTAACAACTTCTTTTTGCCCCGAGTGTAACAATTTACTAATATCTTATGTATTTCTTATGAGCTCTAACAGATACACAAAAACATATATAAAAATGTTAAAATTGTTGCAGCTGGCATTCAGTTATGTATCAGTACTTCAACGTAATACGAGACAGTTGTGTATAATGCTGTTACATTGACTTGTTAAATATGTCAAAATGAGTTACATTTATTCATTTTTAGAATTTTCAGCATATTTTTCCGTCTATTAATAAGTTGAATTTAAGAACTGAAGTGTGTCTATGGCATGCAAAATAATGTATGTTATTTATAACTTTTTTTCCAACTCTTAGACTTGATATGCCTAGAAATATATGATGATGTCAATTTCCATTAACCCTCTTTGTTGATTAAATACATTTTATTTTATAATCTTTAATACATTTTATCATTAATAATATAAACAATTTCCTTACATACCTCACCATTTAGGACATGAAAGGTCCTCTTCCAATCCCCGAAGGCCCTTTCAATACTGTTTCTGGTGCCTATGTGAGCAGTATTGTACTTTTCCTGAGCTGCTGACTCTGTGAAAACAGTTATAAATATGTTGATAGTTTTAATACTGAACTATTTTATTGGAAAAGTGTTAGTACTTAGAGAAACAAGAAATATCTATTTCATAATTATATGTGTTAATTATATGCTTAGCATACATGAAAGTTGTTTTGTGTGTTTCGTTTTGTTTTGCAGTTTATGAAAAAAATCACTTGTCATTATAATATTTCCATTAAAAGAAACATGGCAGTTTTCAACCAAAATGTGTGTTTTGCTGGATACATAAGATATGTATCGCTATATGTACCAGAACATGCCAATGCGACGTTGTTTTAGACTTATTCGGCGGAGAAAACGGTATTCTTTGACATGTGCGTGCTCAACAACAGTTGTTCTAGAAGTTGTCCGTGTATAACAGCCATGTGCGTGCTCAACAACAATCGTCAAAACCAATCGAAACTCATCTTTACCTTGAAAATAACGCCATTAGCAATCGATGTATCCATTTTTTGTCAGTTACAATGCGTCCACATGAACAACTGGTACTTAAACAGTGTTAATTAGTGTAAAAACGGTTATATTATTGTTAGTCCGTGTACAACAGCAATTGACGGTTCAGGAAATCACAAAATAATCCATGTGTAATCTCCATACTCAGACCAACCAGAGGGAAACGGTTGATACTCGACGAAACCGCTTCCGGCTGGCCCTATGATAGGCGTCATCCGATTAAAAACAATTAAGTAATAAGTAAGATGTACCTGTTTGAATACTCAATTTTTCCATCTAAGCGAGGCATCGGCGGCCATGTTTTCTCAATTCTGACTGATTAATGGTTTTCTTGTATATTTTACTTGTGCTTTTTAGATTAAGACGATGCGCGTCAGATTTTTTATTCTTATATAAAATTGCTATATTTTAATTTATTTACATTTTTATGACTGCCAAAGCTTATTTTTACAACTGTTTTGATACAGCGAATAAATTTTGGAGACTATATGGTCTATGTCACTTATTGAACAAGTATCCGCGTTTTCAAAAGTTTCGAGATCTGGGATGATGTCATTGACATTTAAACTACTAATATTTTTATCAAATGCATTCCATTTATCATGATCCCACAGTTTCACGTTTTCATTGTTATTGTTATTATTGTTGTTGTTGTTATTATTATTTTTATTATTATTATTATTATTATTATTATTATTATAATCATCATCATTGTCATTAGTATTGTCATTAGCATTAAAATTATTATTAACATCATCGACATTTGTATCAACAATAATACAATTTGCACAAACATCAACATTATCACAATCATTTAAACATATACATGTATTGGTAACAGTAACAATATTTTTATTATGATAATTTGGAAAATCGAGCAGCATAGTAACAAGATTGTGCACATCTGAAAGTAATGGACAAAAATCTAAAATTTCTATATTGATTATATACTTAAATAACGTAGGCGAACTGACAAAATAGTCTACGCTGCTTGAATTTTTACAAGTTAATTTACCCATACGATCACCTTTTGGTCTGCCATTTAATATGAACAGTCGGTTTCTTTGTTAGAAATCTACTAGCTTATAGCCAAAACCATTTGCCGTTTTATCTTGGTAATTTCGAGTAACGGTCATACTTGATTCTAAAAATAGTTTCTCATCGCATATTACATCGTTGTAAATGTCATCTAAGTGTAATTCACAAAAAAAAATCATGATCAGGTTTAACATAGTCTGCTAACTGTTTTGTACGACTATTCCAATCACCAAACATGCATATATTACTGTATCTATCTCTAAAATTATCAATTTCTATCTGAATATCGGAAAACAGATCATCATTTACATATGCAGAGTTTTCAGGTGGTACATATACTACACCGCACAGTATATCCTCATTTTTCGTTAAGTGTTTAGACAGTTTAAACCACAATACAAATTTACTGCTTGACTGAATAACTGCGACATATTTGCTGATTTCGATTTTAAAAGGGAGACAAATCCCGCCTGATTTACGTACAGAGAATTCTTTTCTGTTTTTAAAATGCATTTTAAACCCATTTAATTCTAAATCATCATAATCGTCTTTTTTAGTTTCCTGTAAACCAACAATATCGTAATTGCATAAAAATGAATTAAAATCTGGACAGAGCTGTTTCGATCTCAGTCCGCAAACGTTGAACGAGAGAAATTTTTAATCCTCTTACACATCGACTAACTGATCCGTGTCTATTGTTGTGTAAAGTGCATCGGTTCTCTCCATGTGCGTCCTATTGTAACCCAGAGTTCAGGGGGAAGATTAAAACTATATATATTTTAAAATATTTAATAAGTTCACTATAAATAGCATACGTTAATTATACACCGATACTAAAGTACACCTTGAATGAAGAGATTCCGCAATCTGAAAATAATGATAATGCAGTATTTAATAGAATGACTAATACACGATAAAACATGAATGCTAGTTCAATCTAGTGGCCATATTTACATTAACATAGCAGATATGGAAAAATACAATTTCACATAAAATGCATCTTCTATAAATATGAACATTACAGAACATGCAGCATACAATTACACTACACAGAAATACATAAAACAGATAAAATTTACAATGAACATCATTACATAATCACGTACACAACTCATACAGCTCACTTACCAAAATGTGGTTCTGAATACTATCTCTTCACTCACACAATCCAATCATGCCTCGTTCGTCCATTGGTGAAACTGTTAGTGGATTACGTGATACAGTGCAAACAAAGAATAGTGATAAAATGTTAAAATAGAAACTATACCGACGTTCGAACACTACAACTTTAGGTCGAAAAATAAAAGAATAACCTGTATAACTGTATAAGAAATACGCGCAAACTGTGACAAATGAACCGAGCAAGTAGACAAATACTTGAACATACCTGTATAACAAAGAAGATAAAACTAACGAATTCTGAACGTGAAAAAAATGTCCGAAGAATACTTCTTCCCGCTCTGAACTCCGTGGTCAATGTGATCTGTACATCACTTCACTCCTCGAGGATAACTGCAGTTTAGTTTATTAAAAGGATCACTTTTATAATGTTTCATAATTGGAAATAATCGTCTTCGACGTTCTTCTATTTCTGATGGAAACTGTTCATTAATATAACAGCCTGACTTCTTTTGATTTAGTAGAATACCCGCTTTTCGAATCTTTTCACGTTCATTGTAGTTTTCAAATTTGGCTACTATCGGACGGGGTAGATTTTTAAAATTTGAACCACCGGTGATTCGATGGACACGTTAAAACGTAATGTTATTGTTATGTATGTCATCATTCTTGTTAATACTTTTATCGTTTTCTAATTGTTCTGTAAGAAAGCGTCGCAGAGTGGTTTCACAAGAGTCGTTTAGCTCCGTATTTCCTGTGCTTTCTGGCATCCCAACAAAGACAAGGGTGTCCCTCATGCTACGCCACCGTAGGTCAGTTATATTGTCCTGGATCTGTGTGTTTACATTTTCGAATGTTGCCATGTGCTGTTCTACTTTATTAGCTCATCTATGTTTTGAAATAAATTATGAGCTATTGTCATCACCTTGACGTCGGCGTCGGCGTCGGCGTCCGGTTAAGTTTTGCGTTTAACTCCACTTTTCTCAGAAAGTATCAATGCTATTGCATTCAAACTTGGTACACTTACTTACTATCATGAGGGGACTGGGCAGGCAAAGTTAGATAACTCTGGCGTGCATTTTAACAGAATTATGTGCCCTTTTTATACTTAAAAAATTGAAAATTTTGGTTAAATTTGTGTTTAGGTAAATTTTTTCATACAGTATCAAAGCTATTGCTTTCATACTTGCAACACTTACTAACTATCATAAGGGGACTGTGCAGGCAAAGTTATGTAACTCTGACTGGCATTTTGACAGAGTTATGTGCCCTTTTTATACTTAGAAAATTGAAAATTTGGTTAAGTTTTGTGTTTAGGTCCACTTTATTCCTACAGTATCAAAGCTATTGCTTTCATACTTGCAACATTTATTAACTATCATAAGGGGACTGTGCAGAAAAGTTATGTAACTCTGACTGGCATTTGGACGGAATTATGAGCCCTTTATACTTAGAAAATTGAAAATTTGGTTAAGTTTTGTGTTTTGGTCCACTTTACCCCTAAAGTATCATAGATATTGCTTTCATACTTCGAACACTCGCAAACTATCATAAGGGTACAGTAAAATGACTTGTTGCATAACTCTGGTTGTCATTTTTACGGAATAATGGCCCTTTTTTGACTTAGTAGCTTTGAATATATGGTTAAATTTTGTGTTTCGATCCACTTTACTTCTAAAGTATCAAGGCTATTGCTTTCAAACTTCAAATACTTTCATGCTATCATGAGGTTACTGTGCCTGGCAAGTTGAATTTTACCTTGACCTTTGAATGACCTTGACTCTCATGGTCAAATTATTAAATTGCTTAAATTGCCATAACTTCTTTATTTATGATTAGATTTGATTGATACTTTGACAAAACTACTCTTACCTGACATACAACAATAGACTCCACCCAATCGATCCCCCGTGCCCTCCCCCCTCCCTCCCCTCGAATCCCCCCCTATATATTTTTTTTTTGGATCATCTCACAAATGACCACCACACCCTCACACTATACCCCCCACCCCACCCACCCTCATTTTTTTTGAAACGGTTAAAAACACAATTATTTATTTGTATTATTTTATTATTGAAATACCGTCCAACCATCGCACCCCCCTACCCCCCCCCTCCTCCGAAAAAAGATTTTTTTTTGCATTTTTTCCGCATTTTTTCGTATTTTTGGAAGATAATGTAATAAATTTCCACACCCCCACACTATACATCCCTCTTCACTCCACCCCTCCCTCCTTTGTGATTGAAATTGAGAGTCCCTTCACCTTTTAAAAGAAAATAGATGAGCGGTCTGCATCCGCAAGGCGTTGCTCTTGTTTGTTTTTAATGTGAGTTCAGATAGTGTTTTTGATGTATTTATTTTATGTGAATGGAAATCGTCCGCAATATCACTCAGAGACTGACAGCTTGCTTCTATTTCGTTCGGACGTGAGTTCATGGATGCCTTTTTTCCACGCAAGGCAACCACATCAGCTTTTACATGAGACAGTTCGTTTTGTATTATGTTATGTTTGGACATATGCTTCTCAATAGACTGGAGACGAGTATCCGATCGTTCTTAAGTGAAATTAAGGCGCCATTGTCATGCTGGTTTGTGTGCGCTTGCTGATTACCCTGCGTGTACTGCTGGTATGTGGCTGGGGGAAAAACA
>NC_068363.1:95303317-95377626 GCF_020536995.1 Dreissena polymorpha
GTGATAATAGAGATAAAACATTGCATGCTTTGATTGATAATTGTATTGATATACTACACTTTTCTTAAAATAAAACGAGATAAAAGTACACGTGAGTGTTTTGTCGATGTACATACACGCTTGGTTATCAGTTTTCATATCTGAATAATCACAACGGTGATTTGATTATCTTACAATTTAAACACACATTGCAATATCCTATTTTTCCTCATTCGTGAACCTCTGTATGATTCATAAAATCATTCCGTATTTTTACCGCTTCATCTTCAGAAAGGTAAGCAATTTATTTTTCTACTACTATATATGATGATTGAACGCAAACAAACGTAGAAAGTAAGCTCATCAATTATTCCTATATTTGTAGACATATGTTGTAATGCATCACGACCTTTTTCCTGTTTAAAAGATACTTTTTTACTTTAATAACAAATGGAGTTATGAGTTTTGAGTATTCCTATACTTTTTCTTCTTATTATATTGCAAGGACTTAAAAAGTTTCTTTGTCAAACCGTAACCAATATTCCGTAAACGATGCAATTGCAACTCATATTATATTATAAAAGCTAACAACGACCACCTTGCAATTGGTGCTCGGTAAATTAAGCATTTCTCTGCGTTCGACAAAGTATTTTAAAAACATATTCCAGTGACCTTTAGTCATAAGAACAACTATTCCAACGCCATGAATAATTCCATGGTACACACATGAACTGCTTCATTCTTTATCATACTGTTTAGTCATGATCTCGACAAAAGTTTAAGCTAATTGAAACATAATAATAAATAATAAACGTTATAATAAAAAGCGAAAGAAACAAAGTAAAAAGCTGCTCCCAACGGTATTCGAACCACATTTAACTATAAAAAAGTGAGAATACGTTACCAACTATGCCTTTACGGCTTGTTGTAATAAGATTGAACATTATTTCCATGTCTCATACATTTTAACCAAAACAACAGAACCATCCCTAATCATTCCGTCGTTTTGCGTTACAAACGTGAAATTTCATAAATGCAAAACATTCGAAATCAGATAAGCTCGATACTTGCAGCAAAGTAAGTAATGAGCATGATCATTTGTGTTGAATCAACTATTTTTCAGTTCGAATCGCATCGGTTTCCAGTTTGACTTCAATAAACACATCGGTTATGGATAAAGCAGGTATTTATGACGGGTTCAATGTGTACACGATTGTGTGATTGTATATGTACAATCTAATAACAGGTAAGATGTCGTAAATACAAAAGGTCCGGATAAAGTTAATGCATTTCTTCTTTTAAAGTCTGACGCACATTTTGTTTACTAAAATCAATGATTTCACTTACAAAAATCATTGTCTTATAACGACATTTTCGATGCCTTTGAAAGAACTTGATTTCTTGATTCCTAACGAAAGATACAGGGAGCGCAGTCGATAGTCTATACGGTCACAGTTCGTCATCTCACAGCACGCACTGCGGACACCATATATTTAGTACCATTGCGTCAACTAACCACACACCACACGGAACACGGACATCACATCTATCGCACCATCGCAGTTACCACACCTTTGTAACTATTGAGTAATCTTAAAGCATGCATTACGGAAACGACATCTGCCGCATCATAACGTCATTAAACACAATATATATCGCACCATTTCGTCACCATTGGCCAATATTATGTTTTGTAGAATCAAATGGACGTGATGGCGGCTATTACAGTAATCCATTATGGTACTTTTACGAGGCTCTGAAATACAAAAACGGCAAATATTTTGTGCATCCATTGCACTTGATATGCTTAATCCATGTGGTTAACATGATGAAATATACTTGTACTGAAATTAAATTGTTACCGCATAAAATGTGTAAGCAGTATTGTTTTTAGAACTTACTCTCCATAATTAATTATAGGCTCACCATTTGCATTTAACGTCTCATAAAGAACAACTGTTTACAGTAATTGTTTATGATAAAAAGGTGTGATGATAATGCCCGACACCGTCTTTAATGTACTGTTTAATTAATGTTGGATGTTACGTAAATTTTTAAACTGTGATTTCCTTTGAAATCAATGTGCGATAAACGCTTACTTCATGACTGACGTCAATAAAAATAATGGTCGCCAGTTTACCTTGCCCTCCTACGCAATCTCTTTACCGATTTAATTGGACGCTGACCAGCACAGCCCATACAAAAAACAGGAAATGAAGCACTACACCAAATCACTAATGTATAACAGTGCTTTATGAGTAAGCGATTATAGTGATACAAATGACATGCAAATGAGCTAATGGCTCACTATTAATGAATTACGAATGAATCACCCTTTCTGAGCTGGCTGTTAATAAATCACTAATGTATCACTATCACTGGAGTACTAATGGCTCACTCTGCTTTAATGAATCACTAATGTATCACTGTCAATGGAGTACCAATGGCTCACTATGCTTTAATAAATCCCTAATGTATCACTGTCAATGAAGTACCAATGGCTCACTCTGCTTTAATAAATCACTAATGCATTACTGTCAATGGAGTACTAATGGCTCACTGTGGGCTTAATAAATCACTAATGTATCAATATCTATGTATTACTTATAAACTTCTGCACTTTAAATTAACCACTAATGTAGGACTAAATTGTATATATATTTTTTTAATTAATGAGCTTTTGGGGGCAAAAAATATATCACTGCAAAATAATTTACAAACATCCTTAAAGTTTGGAGAATGTTTAATAAGAAGACAAAGTGAATAAGAATACCTTCAGCTTGTAGATGTATAATTGTTTAAGCAGACAAATAGGTATGTTCAGTCACTTTCACAAATAATAACTGCTACACTAAAACTTAAACATTCACTAATTAAATTTAAAGAATAAAAAAACTTTATCTGGACCTCTGATGGAGCTAAAACACTAGGTTTCTATTTCACAAATGACAAAAATCTCGATATGTCAAAAAACATTCAATAAGATTTTGACATCTTTCACTGCATTATGTTTTTTATATAATGTGAAATGAACTGCAAATAAAGATAACAAGCTTGAGCATTCATTTTAAATGGTATAGGTTAAAGCCACCCGCCAAATCAGATATTATGTTAAACAATATAACTATAATAAACACTGCATTGCAAGAAAACTAAATTAAGTAAACATAGAAACAAACCTGTTTAGTAGTTCAGAGCATTTAATAAAGTTCCATCATAACTCACTGAATCGCTAATTAGCCTTTTTTACACACTGAATGTTGACTTCCACATTTTACTTAATTATTTCAGAATGTTCATCAAAGTGTAAGATTAATTCATCATTTTATTACAACTTTAAGTTAAACAAGTCCAATAATTGCTGTGAAACTGCTTTTTAAATTTTGAAGCCAGTAACACTGGTCTTGCAAAAACCGCGCTCTTCTTTTCAAAATTCTGACTAACAAATTGAACCAGTGTCTGTCCTATAAGCTGTAGGATCATATTACCCATGCATGCTTTGTTTACAACTGGGGGAATACAAAGATACAGCCAGCAAATAGGCATCGTAAAACAAAACACTACTGATAAACAGGGATAAATTTACTGCATTTCACAACAATTTTCAACTTGCATCATACATCCCTTAATCAAGTTTACTCTAAGACCCTTAATTCAAAGATTTACATGTACTTTAAATGTTGTAAGTTAAATTATCATAACAAAGTTATTTAATTATACGGTCCTATAAAAATAAGCCTAAGCCAATATATATATAAATTGCAGTATATCTAAGTTAATTATTTTCCTCCAAATTTTGAGGAGTGAAAACTTGCAGCTGAATTTGTAGATTAATCCTATTTTTTCAGTCATTTCAGCCTTAAATTTGTGTCATTTCAAGCTCATTTCAGCCTTTTTTGCATGGGTTAACTATTGTATAAATTGAATATAAATGTTGTTTTCCTTGTGTATAGCAAATGTTTCCTACAATAACCATTTAGAAACTGAAATCAGAACTCTGTTTATTAATTATCTTAAAGTCCCATTTCAAAATTCTTTTAATATCAATAGTTTTCTAAGTCCAACATTGTGCCCCAGAGAAATGTATAAGTATGAAATTCCGCCCGAGTTAATTTTCTTAGTTAGAAAATCCGCCCCAGACAAATGTTTAAGTATAAAATTCCGCCCGAGTCTTATTTCCGCCCGGAATTGCTAATGAGTTCCGCCTGGAAAAAATCAAGAGACATGGTCTTTTGGGGGCGGAAATCAATTTCCGCCTCTAGTCCGCCCGGACACAATAGTTTCCGCCCCAATTTCCGCCTCATTTCCGTCTCATTTCCGCCACAAAATTTCGTACGGGCGAATTCAAATTTATATGAATCTTATCAAATTGTAACACCTAATATTGAGTATGATAAATAAAGTTTCAAAAACTTACAATATGTTTTAAGAGACTTTTTCATGACTCCCATGAATGGAATAGAGAGAATATATCATTACATTATCTTGCATTCACAGAAATAAGGATATTTTCAAAAACTCATTTAACACAAAAAATCATCACGGGTCTTGCATATTTATGACTCCCCAATAAAACAAGGAGACATATTGTTTTTGCTCTGGCTGAATATCAAATTGGGCTACCCCATTTAGGTCTGTGTGTATACTGTCTTTTCGTTTTTCGTTTTGAATTCGACACAACAAATTATCTGAGAATGCTAAGTATAATGAATCACTAATACATCACTATATGAGGATGTTAAGTGTAACTGATCACTAATAAATCACTAAGTCAGAATGGTAAGTGTAATGAATCACTTATTGATCACTTTTTGAGAATTGTAAGTGTAATAAAGCACTAATAGATCAGTATCAAAAGTTACAGTATAATGGATCACTAATGTATCACGTTTACATGGGTAGCAGAAGAGTGATCCATTGATGATACATTGATGATACATTAGTGATTTATTAAAAAAAATCTGTTTGGGAGTATGGCGACTGGAAAGTTACCTGAGAATTTATCGTGGTGCAACCGTGTCATTATACATGGGTGTGTAAATTGACTTAATTATTCTATAACGAAAGGATTCGTAGTCGAAATATATGCTTTGCGTTTCTTCACAGCTACAGTATAATTACCTCCCTTAGTTTTACATTTGCAACGTTAACAATATTAAATTGTAACTTGTTCTTCATAAAGTAAGTTAATTGTATGGCTAAAAGTAATATATTAAGCATTTAAAGAGTATTTGATATTTAAGGAATGTTTCTAGTAAAATCCGGCGTATATATTCGGCTAGTTTCTGTGTTAGTTAAGGAGAAATGCTGATCGGTGATCTCCGTAGAGTGCGGATGGAATTCGGAAACGTCGGTAGTTTCCGGATCGTGTCTTTCCGTGAGCTAGGTGGCGCTCTGTTTGCCAGTATATAAAAGGCTTGCAAATAGGCAAGTTGAGGGAGTCCTCCGGTGTATGCGAGCGGATCAACATCTGAAGAAAAGGGACGTTACTCTAAAAGAACAGTATTCTGGAGCAGTTGGGTATTTACGTTGGCTTCAAGCTTTAAACGGTACTGCCCGGGCTGCAGAGTTCCTGTTTCTTGGAGAGGGTCTTCAGAGGGTTGGAATCTACGGACGTCGTACAAGGCAGTGACGGAAGCTTCACCTAAGACCTTGGGATGACGTGAGCCAGTGTCTTCGCGGAAGCCAGTAGCCCCACGGAGGCGGTGACATGTAGCTTCACGGAAGCCGGAGGATTCGTGGAAGGAACATCGGCATTGTGAGGCCGCGCACATAGCGCTCGGTGGCGGCCTCAGGAAATCGGTCGAAGGCATCGATTCCCCTCTTTTGGTCGCATTGTATATATTTAAGGCGACTCAATTACTCTTCATTTTCCAATCATAAGGCAGGTAGCCTGAGAAAAATTAGTTATTATTAATTGTTACTTGTAATCGGCCTTCCGAGGGTTTCCGAAGGCACATCGTCATTGTGAGGCCGCGCACATAGCGCTCGGTGGCGGCCTCAGGAAGTCGGCGGCCCGCGCTACAACTCGATACTCTGATATCTCTTATCAGTGAATGATATATTACCCTATGTCGCTTTTATGGCGATTACACGTGGAGTGAATGACCAGATTTACTGTTGTGATTGTACGTTTCATGTATTAGAACAGTATACAAGCCGATAATCGGATGTCCACGTGACTTCCACCATTTATAAACGGACATACAACTGCTGTTTTGGGAGGTTATTAACGCCCGGACGTCCATTAACCGAAGCGCTGTTCCGGTTGATAAAATGTTTCATAACGCAAATTCATACACAAACACGCTTAATAAAAGAACGATAACTACATACAAAAAAAAATAATATTCTCTTCAAAGTGATTTTCGTACCATATTCATTTGAAGACATTCTGTCAAAAACATATCCGCTGACTAGTTAAGAGATGAATGAAGAAAATGTGTATTTTCAATTATAATTTGACCATTCAAAATAGTCACTTGCCATAAATAAAGGACCATGTATGTGTGTAAAATAGAAGAGAAATACTGCTAGCAACAGTAGTTCCATCTCTTAATTAAATTGACATTCACTTTATAAATCAGCATTACAATATCATCTTATTTGAGTGTCAAATAAACTAGATTATAAAAACAGCAATTAATATATTTTAAACATGTGCAGTGTACACACGTAGTACTGTAATGAGAGAGAAAGAAAAAAATCCCAATAATAAGGAAACAAAGCGAACATTTGTTTTCTAAGGATAAATGATTAAGTTAATTAAGCTTGAACAGAATTGGTTAACAAATTCATACAAAATTAAAACGAAAATAAAGAACTACATACCTACCCAACTTTTTTCAACATGTTACATAAAACTGATTTTCTTTTGATACCTTAAGAACATCAATCATACAATATATGTACAATAAAGTCACTTATATTGTTTAATCTAAGCATACGGCAATGTTTCACTAAAACCTTTTCCTCGCCATTTATTGAAAAAGCATTGGATTGGGATTTTGTGTGTGCAAAAGTCCACTTATGTGGGAAAACCATATTTAATATAACTCATTATAATATAGTCCAACCTGACTCGACGGCAACCTGAGAACAACAGTCACCTGCCTACAGCGGTCAATGTGGATTCGCCCTGACGAAAAAAACTTCTATGCTACAACTGAGATTTACAGCCACATGTCCATATAATTGCCAATGGCCAGTATATTTCACTCCCAAAGCCATTTTCACCTGTGTATAGCATTCACAAATCACGTGTTTCAATGTGCAAAAAGTTAACACTCACATCAATCTGTTATCTCTGACACCTCAGCAGTCATAATGTCTAACCATGTGCGCTTGACATAATAAATTGATAACAATTAGTTCGCAAGTATTGTTATTAGCAGGAATAAAGGATTTGTGATCGTCAATTGGCAAAACAGACATCGAATTGCACCTTTTGTAACAATCTTTCGGCATTAATGCTAGTGGATTTGTTTCACGTAAAACTCCTGTTCAATTTCCAAGGTAGAAGCTGACACATCATCTAATCGGCAAGTCCCTGAAATTCATTTGTGGTTGTTTGAATGAAAATGCTTTCCGTGTGATGTTTGCGTAAAAATAAACTTGTATAAGATTTTGATGTCTTTTTTTTAATGAGAACGATACTGCCCTGCCGTATATTTGGTTTAAAAGAGCGATGCGCTATTAATACTTTTTCAGATTAGATGTCAATGACATGTTACAGCCAATATTAAAAAATATCTTCCAATGAACGTAAAACAAACTGTCAGATTTACGGAATGAACGAGATGCATGAGTACAACAAAAATATTACATTTATTAAAGGCATACAATTAATAAAAGGTATGAATTTAAATAAATGTGTAAGATATTAATTTGTATTATTCAATAGGAATACATTTTGTTATTGTACTAAATTATTGGCAATGAGCCTTCGTTTACATTACACTGTGTGCAAACGACTGGGTGGGGTAACAATCTAACAGTACTACCAACTTACCAACAATCATGGTCACCTGAGAACAACCGTCACCTGTACAACGGTCACTTTGATCAATTCCCTTGACTGACCGGTGGTCTCGTGTTTGACTTTAATTTGAATTATAAAAACAAATCATATAAATTATAGTTATATCATTTGTTAGATGTTAATGAAATAAAATTGTGATTTAACTGTCACGATACACTTATTTTATAACAAAAATAAATAAAAGGGATTTTTGGGGGGGATATTTTTTGTAATTTTGGAAATCGGTCCGTCTAAATGACCTGTAGATACGCCTTGATTTGTTGTATATACATGATCGTTGAATAAATATCAATAAAATAGAACTTTTCCACTTGGAAACGTTAGTTCGTTTATTATAGTATGGTTACAATATGTTTTACGATTTTGTTTAGATTTGTTTTTTCAATCAATTGATAAACTTAAAATACAAATAAATGTGTACACATTTATTATTAAACTGTGAGTCTTTATAATTAAAGTTTAAGTAAATTAGGTAATAAGATTTGTATCCCTTCTGTCACAATTTTTGTAAATGCACAAAATGGTGATTTTCTGGTGTCTGTTACCTTTTTATCTGCATCGTATATTGCTGCAGTCAAAGTTGACTATCATGCGACAGGTGGTTAGAGAATAAGATAAAGGAGTAAAAAATAGTTAATTTAAAAGAGTTTGATATTTAACACACTAAAATATAGTAAAGCAGATTCCTCTGCAGGCATGGGAACTAACGTTTTACAATTGGTTGCCCACACGGCAACCATGTTAAGTATTTTGGTTTGCCCAGCTAAATACTAACGAGCCAAGTACCAAGTACATGTAGTGCCATCTGTATTTAATACTTTCTTCAAATAAAATTATAGATAGATAAACAACAACATTGCTAACATGACACACGTTCTGGTATTATGTCTTAATACGGTCAAATTTGAATCATTACCTTGGCCTTGATAAATGAATATTATTACACTTATTATTAATCCACAGTTGCCAATGTTTATTTAATGTTTAATTACACGGACTGGTTTCGAGCTTAAAAAAATTAGTTGCCCAGCTGGACTACGAACTTTTGATTTTGGTTTGCCAAGGTCAAAATCTACTAAACCCAGGCTCACGGGCAACCACTAATTTCCATCCATACCCAGCTATGGTTCTTCACTTAGCAAGTGTCTTTTCTAGAAATCCAAAAGTAGGGGGAATTCCCACAGTCGTAAGAGGTTATTAGAAGTTAAACGTTGAAGCTGGCGCTGACGACTTGTTTAGATTCTTGTTGTTTTAAGCCCCCGCTTGAAGGAAACTAAGTCAGGGAATTCTTTGTCCATTCCACCAAAAGGTACTTATACAGTGATTTTTCCCCAAATGTACAGCCTCTTTCATTCTCCTTGGTTTTCTAATTTCAAAAAGTATACAACTGGCAGAAAAATACATTTTCCCCCAAGAATATGACAAAACATTTCCAAAAAAATATGCCAAACGTCTCATATAAACTAAATAGTAGGTTATTTTAGTGTATTATACAGCAATTTAAATCCTTAGAATTGAATAATATAAGACTTAGAACGCAGGTACACATGTACTTATAAACAATTGGTATACTGTTATTTATAATCATATTAATAATGTTTAATTTTTCACAATTTCCAAATCAAATTGGTTGTTAAATATAAAGCGAAAACAAATCACTGTTATATGCTTGCCACATGCAAGTGTTGTGGCCTTTAAGAGTGTAACTGATTAGGATGGGTGATTGCTTTCTGCATACATGAAGGATGCTGCACTATCCAGGTGGAAAGACATTTCCCTTTCCCACAGACAATGAAGGTCTTCCTGAAGCAATTTGCAGTCACTATCGGAGGATATTTGTCTGACTGTATAACACACAGTCGTGTGCAAATAACTTGGTCTTGGAAGAGACTTTAAGAGGGCTAATTAATTAATATAAAGAAGTGAAACTCCAGCTTTTTGAGCAGTATTGCATTCTGATTATATACAATTAGTTGGTCCTATATTTAAGGTAAGTGACCAATTGCCTAAACAGTACAAAACATCACAATACAAAACAACATAAACACATGAAGACTTGGATAAAGACCTGGAAGAGGATCGGTCCATGAACACTCCCCTGGGGCACTCCACTGCCTTTTGGGGCAGGATTTGAAATTGCTTTATCAAAAGAAACTCTCTGTGTTCTGTCGTTGGGAAGGCTGGTATCCATTCTAAGGTTGCCATGTATGCCATAGTGATGCAGCTTGGTCAATAAACTCTGGTTTGAAAACTTGTAAGTAATAAACGGTAGGGTCATGTTGTTTTCCTTTGTCTAGCGAATTCAGAAGTTCGTCAGACAAGGTTAGGCGTTTGGTTTCACAACTTTGCTTTCTTCTGAATCCATGCTTCCAGTTAGTTATGCTGTTTTTTCTAGTTTAGTTGAAACCTATTTATTTTAGCTCGATTGCGTCGAATGCCTGAGACTTATATAAACGCTCTCGAGTCCGTTTCCTGGACCTAAAACCAGTACTTGGTGTCTTTGGGGGAACGCTCCCACGGTAGGGATCAAACCCGTTGTTGTTTCTACTGAGGTGTCCCATAACGTTGCTGACAATTATGTGCTCCATCATGTTACAGCATAAACAAGTGAGTGACATTGGGTTTGTAGTTGCTCGCTTTGTCTCTTTCTACCTTCTTAAATACAGCAAATGTTGTACAATGCATTATATTTTGGATATATAAATATATTAGGGCAAGCTTAAGCATACATATAAAATAAACATTTTTTACAAACATACCTAATATGCTGTTATTTTCAGTTTCTTTTGACTTTATAAATTTAATTTAGAAATCTATGTACAATTTTGAGATTTTGTTTTCTTAATATCATAAGTATTATAAGTATTTGTACTGGTAGTTGTACTGTGTCGTTTTTTATTTAGACGCTCAGCGAGGAAAATTATTAATTAAATGATGTACATTGTACTCACTAATCAGTGTACTGATATTTTGTGGCAGTATATTTTGTAACGCCCGTATGAACATCGACGCTTATTTTGAGCAATCTGCATGAATTTTATTTGCCGACATTCATGGCGTATTTGCAATTGTTGCTTATACGCAATCATAATAGTAATATTATTAGTATAAGTAGTAGCATCAGTTTTGCGTCAATATGTTTTGATAGTATTCCAAGTTTCCTTTTGCCATTGTAGTGTCTTATACACCAGTGTTCCGCATATCAAACAATTCAAAGGCACCTGCTCAAGCCAATCCAGCTGCTCCAAATATCGAGTCATTGGCCAAACGTTAAAAAAAATTAATAAGAAATGTAAAACAGTGATAATTCTGTCAACATTCTGATAAAATGCGGTAAATGCAGTGCTCTCCTGTATGGAGATTTCACTAGGACTGTAATTCTTATTCTGATTGGTCAAACAATTAAAATAGTACTGTTATACTTGGTTTCTTACCAATCATGTCAATTGTAACATTTTCAGTGTTTCTTTGGAGATCAATTAATTGAAACTGAAAGTAGTCAAACATATTTTAGTTGGACATAAACAGGTAAAGTTGCCAATATTAATCAAGTGTAATATGTTTACGGCGACTTTTTATTGGATGCATTTTGATTTTATGATACCACTTCATTGATATCTGACTCATATAATGCTGCCCGATATAAGTTTTTTAAGTTTCAACAGGAAGTATATCAGTCAATGTTTGGAGGTAGTTCATATTAATTGGAGTATCAGATTCAAGAGGACAAACAGCTTGATGCCAAGATGTTATATATTTTATAAACAAAAAGCAACATAAACAACAAAAAACATATTCGACAAATATTAAGCACAAGAACATATGAGGTCAGTATTAACACATCAAACGTAAAAAATCATATCCATTCCCGCAAAAAATGCATCGTCGTAGCAGTTATTTTTCCTTATTTCTTATAAAATGGGGGACTTAGAGGTATGATTAACAAAACAAAGATAACTGCCTGATCGTTTTGTAATATATCAGATTTAGCGCATATGCACGTTTAAAATAATTTCTCAGCAAGCATCGGTATTAATTTCATTCAAAATCTTTCAGAAACAACTTAAAAGCTGGAAATTGAAACTGTGATTTAAAAATAATTCCCAACTTTCATGAGTCTCATAATTTAATTAGGTAAGATTACTGGGACACACCCCGGGTCCACAAAAAATGCAGCCTCATGCATGGAAGGACCTCATAAACTATGTTCATGGTTTAATAATAATGGAAATAAAATATTCTAACAATAATTAATAATATAAAAATGAATGCGCAACAGAGAGCATTGCAGATACGACCGCGCGCTCGAAAGTGACCTCTTGACAAAATACTGCGCGCTCGAAAGTGCTCTTTTTACAAAATACCCCCCCCCCCCCCTCTGCTTTTTTCAAATCCTATCTGCAGCCCTGCAAAGTTTTGTAATAACTATGTCAGATCCATGAGTTCAGCAATGCATCTAAATGTTATGATAAATCTATTCTCTTATCATGCTTAACCCCTTGTGACGTAACGCGTCAATATCCATTATATGTTTTTTAAATAAGTATGACAGTATCGAATAACGAAAGTAAAAAATAAGCTTAAGTCAGCAGAACGCTATCAAAAACGCTATCTTTTGGAGAATGTAACAGTATTAGATTTAACTCAACAAACCGTCAAGGTTGCATAAATAAGCCTTTCATGGTTGCCCATGATAGAAAGTACATTTGTTTTGGTTATGACTTGTATTAAATAAAGGAATTAAAATTATGGATAAAATGTTAAAACCACTTGTTAAAGCCACCTAAACATTCAGTCATTCGTACATAATATTTTTCCATGTGACGACAATTTTAATGTAATAATATGTACATGACTAGGAAACAGACATCGGTTGTGAAAATAAGTTTTGACTTCGATCACAAAGATGACAGTTTTTAGCCAATACTATTATAATACTTCTAACAGGATACTATACATTTGTTGTGGATCACAAAGTATTATATTTAGTAGCAACGTAGGTTTGTGTCTTTTTGAATGTAAAAGAGAGCAATGTTTCATGTACAAGAATTCCAGCTCGAGTTCAACAAGGATATACATGTGGATTAATTTTAATTGTGAATCGAAGGGCAGGCCCATAAAGGGCTGGCCATCTGCCGTATTTTTAATTAGTTGACTTGAATATTTTATGAATCCAAAAGTTACTGACTGTATCTTATTTAATTAGAATATTTAAGGACTTGTTTTATAGCAGAATAAAATATCAATGAATACTTCATCTGACGTATGTATGCTGTGTAATCCCATCGAATTTTATTACACCCTTAATTATGAAAACACATTTATCTTTTATACTAAATGGTTGCCTTTAGTTTAAAACTAAAATCTCTACAAAAATACATTGTCAATTTGTAAATTAGTATAAAACATCAGTTGTAAATACTGTTCAAAGAAAGGGACCTGAAAATTGTAATAAAAAAGGTCGAGTTTAGAATCCACATTATTATTATTATAATTACATATGCAGCAACTTATCATGTTATGTGTAGGAGCACTAATAATGTTTGGCCTGTTTAACAATCTGGTTTAAAGGTTTTATCTACAATATTTCTTTGGGGAAGATAAACATATTCAATACTCACATGACCGAACAATCTCATGACAGTATACATATTCATTCTGTTTACATCTATCATACAACTGAACCCCATTTGAATGTTAACTTGGTTTAGTGTGTGTTTTCTTGGATATTCATTTAAAGAAATATACTGTGACATTAATATATCCATTAATTTTAAGTTGTACAATTTGTGTGTAGAAAGTGTCTTATAAAAATGGCGGCATTTTCAGTGTCTAAAGTTGCTGGAAATTGTGATGTGGATAAATATTATTGTACAATCTGCGAACAACAGTCTTCACAAGTTGATGCAGCTTTTTACTGTAAAACATGTTTCAAATACTTCTGTGGAACATGTATTCAATCCCATGTACAGCATGGTTGGTTGTTTTGGAAAGGATCAAATAATTTAGTTGGTTGTTTTGGAAAGGATCAAATAATGAAGTGGCCACTTTCTAAGACGATGGAGAATTATCTTAAAACATGCAGCTTACACAAGGATGAAACATTAGTGATGTACTGCCTGGACCACAGTCAGCTCTGTTGCTCTAGTTGTGTTGAGCTTAATCACAGGTAGCTGATAATTAGCTGATAGTTGTGTTTATGTTAGTACAAATAATGATGTTATGCATTTATAATGGGCCGTTATCAATCATTTAGATTATTTTAAGCAGTTATCTGATTATTTCCAAAATATTACATGCGTGGCAATATTCAAACATTGCAGAGAAGGATTTTTTTTCATCCCAAGGCATAATGATATCATTTATTAGGAATGGACACAAATGGAGGCTAGACAGGGGACACAAACATTTCTTGTCCTGCAAGATGAGTGCCTTACAATTTTCACTTGTCCTGCAAAGACATACACTCCTTTAAATATGTGTGAACTAAAGATGGCAAGGGGTTGGCATTACTTACGAAGTCTCATATATCACTGCTGAATTGTTGTTTACTCAGAACATTTATGTCAGCTGATCACATATAAGTCATATTAATCTTATAATCCAGGAGGCCGTTTTATCAACAGATCTTATCGTAGCGGATCTTTCATTTGCGATCAACAAATACCCGTTTTATAACAGCCTTTAGTAAGTATAGAGTTGCAGCTAAGATTTTAGTTGTGTGTACGATCTGGAAATCGCCAACCAGTCGAAAAACATCATCTGATGTCGCGCAATTTCCTGCGTTTATGTTAAAATCGTTTGTCAAAAAACCAAGATGGCCACCAAAGCAAACAGAGGCAAGTGGCAAATGATAGTAATACTTAACTAATGAAGTAGTAAATGTCTCGATATCATGACAACTTTCCTCAGGATTTATAGTGTTTGTGTCTGTCAATTTATTTGTCTCCTTATTGTTACTATATTTTTATTTAAATTCATATTGCTATTTTTTTCCTAAGTATCAACATGTCATTATGTATTTATGAAAGTATGTATCTATTTTCTAGTTTCAAGTATTGTTATAACTAAAACATATTTTCCCACGTTTTGAACTGTAAGCCTTTAAATTGACAAATCGTTTGTGTGTGTTGATATCATAATGTTTTTGGCAGAATAATATTCGAGTATATTCGAGTTTAACCCATTACCACCTAATGCCGCACTACGACGCATTATTGCTCTACCACCTATTGACGCTCATCGACGCACTTATCGATCTACAGATGATGCCGCACACAGACACATTTCTAATTTCCACCTAAAGACGCACTGCGACGCACTCGAATTTAGATCGTTAACGACTAATTATAACATTAAACGACGTCATATTCAAATGTACCTATCGAAAGTTTAAATTCTCCTTACCAGATTCCGATCAAAAAGCACATGGTTACTATTTGAAGTATAGCTAAAAATAGCGATCTAATCATGTAACCCATGCGCGAATTTTTTCTTGCACTTTCTATTCAGCAAAGATGGAGGACGCATTTCAAACAACTAGTGTAAATAATTCAAATTCTGACGATAGCGATTAGCATTTTCAGGATTTGAGCCAGACGATATTCGTTCTTACATTGATGCTCCTCATGAATCGGAATCATGATGAGGAACCGACGAAAGAATGGAAGTTAAATTTTTTCCCAGGGCGGTACGTACATGTACACGAAATGAACATTGACAATAAGCATGCGACTTTTAATTGTACAATTCAGGTTGACGATGTCAATTCTTGTCCGTTCCATATATACTGTTTACATACAATACACAAATTATATATATATATATATCGATATTTATAATCATGATATATATATATATATTCATATAATATAAGTACAGTTTGTATAAATCCTTTAATTATTGTAGTGGCTTGCAAATTAAAGCAATTTTTTTGTCCCCTAAATGCCTGAACATGGCCCGTTTTGCCCGATCTTCTACCTAAGGGAGCCACATTTCGCTCATTTTTTAAAGAAAATTTGTCAGGATTTTTTTTAAATGTAGGCCAATACCTTTGTTATCAATGTTAATACACAGTTGTTTCAAATTGGACTTTGAAAAATTTAATTTTTCCAATTTACTTACCCTATGTAAGTTCATGCTAAATGCACAGCACTGTCCCCTATGGTATTACACGACCCGCAAGGTATCGGGTTTCATGGGGTGAGGACTTCGATGACGAACTGGCTTCCACTTTTGACTTCTTTTCACTGATGTATCAGCCCATGATGTATGCTGAAATAGCACGCCACACTAACAATTATGCTCAATGAAAGATGGAGTCCGAAGGAAGGCATGACCAGCGATGGACGGAAACGGATGCTTCTGAGATCAGAGCATTTATCAGCACCGAATGTTTGGATGAGCAGCAGCTGGGTTCCAACAATCAAAAGATATTGGAGCGAACACCTCTTCATTTGCAACCAAGGTTTCAAGTCAGTCATCACATCAAATAGATTCAAGAAGCTCAACCAGTATATCCATGTGTCTAACAGAGCCACGGAACCGCCACGAGGAGCTGTCAATCATGATAAACTTTGTAAAGTACGTCCTGTTATTGAACATGTATCAGGGTCATTTGGTGTTTGTTACGAATAAGGAAAACAGGTCGTTGTAGACAAGGCCATGTTAAAGCCATGTTAAAGCAGGGTGCAGAATCAACGGGGTTTTCATGAGGTTTCACACGGGCTATACAAAATGTAAACAGTTTATAGGTGTCTATCGCAATCGTTGTTTAGTTTGGTGTTTTCCTTTCATATACACTTATATTTGTTAATGCAGCATCAAAATACTTAAACAATATCCCGGAAAGAGAAAGATAATGTATTTGAATATCAACCTTACTTTTGTTTTGGCAACTGACGACTGAAATGATTCGATTGACGATGTGAATCTAAATGAAGTTTTAGTGCAGATTCACTCCTACGGCACAAAGACACTTTTCTGTTTTACGGATCATTTCGGCGTAGAGGACTCACCAGTCATGGAAAAAATCGAACATAATATATATTGTTATAAACAACTGGTAGCTAGATAAGTTTCAGATAATTAGTCAGTAACCAAATTTTAACTAACACTTTTGACCTGTTAATTCTTTTCAGCTCAATTCAACAGTGAAAAATGCCAATAATATCACTTTAAAGCGGGTATATACGATTTTTATATGTGCTGAATTGTAAAATATTGATACAAATATGTTATAATAACACACAATATGCAAGAAAAATGATACATTTAAGACGAATTTCATAAAATACAGCAAATACAAATTAGCGCCCCGAGCCGATTGTGACGAAGATAATTCGTAATTATTTTCCTACAACAACCGTTGCATTCGTCTTTTTAGTAAGTGTTCATGTGTCGTATGAATCGATATCGCTGCAGGAATTTCAAATGAACCGTTAAACTAAATTTAGATTCACATCGTACATGCATGATATACATGCTGGCGAATTCGGCTGTACAGCCTTTTTCGATTTCAGAATTAAATATCTGGCTTATTTAGCATTTTTCGACACATGTTCTTCTTAACTTTTATTTTAGTTTATATTGAAATATATATATAATGAGTTTTTTACACATTTTTTATAAATTCATAAATATTTGACAAAATCGTATATACCCGCTTTAAGGCAACAGGCGCTATGAAACGAATGGATGCAGCAAGCTCTGGGACTGTTATTGGAGCAAAAAATAAGACATGCAGTGCATCACAAAAAGCACAGATAATTCATCTTAAATTATAAATTAGGAGTAAACAGTGTGAGATTGGTGGAGATAATTGAACTTCATTTGGAAGCCATGGAAAATTGCTTGGAAAATTGCAGAAAATTTGTAAATAGCAACATCATGCAAGTTTATTACTTTCCATCACTCAATTGATTGATATCAAATTTATTGTATAATATTTAATATAAGCAGGACTCACATGTTTTGTTTTTAGCTCCACTGGCAAGAGGCCAGCGGGGCTTATGTCATGGTCCTGTGTCCGTCGTGCGTGCGTCCGTGCGTCCGTGCGTTAATTTTTTCTTTAAACATCTTCTTCTCCTAAAGTACTGGTCCAATTCTGATGAACTTTCTCATGAATGTTCCTTGGATGAACCTCTTTCAAATTTGTTCAAATTATGCCCCTGGGGTCAAATTTGACCCCGCCATGGGGGTCACAAAATTGAAAATTTGCTTATATAAGGCCTATTTTATGAAAACTTTCAAAATCTTTACGTCCATAACCATTAGGCCTAGGGTTATCAAATTGGGTATGTAGAGACATCTAATAGTCCTCTACCAAATTTCTCCAAATTATGTTCCTTGGGTCAAACTTAACCCTGCCCCGGAAGTCACAGAATTGAACATATGCTTATATAAAGCCTATTTTGTGCAAACTTTAAAAATCTTCTTGTCCATAACCGTAAGACCTAGGGCTACCAAATTCGGTATGTAGTGACATCTAATAGTTCTCTACTTAGTTTGTTCAAATTATGCCCCTGGGGTTAAATTTGACTCTGCCCCGGGGTCACAAAAATGAACATATGCTTAATATATCCACGGCCCGCGAAATCTCTCCGCATTTTACACTGGTAGATTCTGCCTAAGCATTTTTAAAATGAGCGATATAATTGGCTGTCGTTTTCCAATCTTCCAAATAAAATCGGTTTCATAAAATGTGTTTGGTATTTCGTATGCAAATGGCGCCGTTGTGAAGCGAACATTAAGAGTATTGAAATGACAAATATCAATCGAATTAACGACTGACATCATATAGTTCGATAGGAATAATGAAATGTGTTTGTCAACGAAAAAGACTACGTTTTAGATACAAGAAACACATATTTTGTTTAGAAATGTGCACTGTGAATTTATGTCACGGAAACCAGTGTTTCTGTTTGCAAATTGGGAGTTCAGTCTACTCGCGAAGTAAAACAATTTAGAAGAGGATCTTTCGAACATGGAAGTAGACAAACATGATTTGATTTATATGATAGTGGATCTGTGTATAATCAGATTAATATGCATATTCTGCTTTATTATGTTTGTCACGCTGTTCAGTTAATTGAAATAGCATTGAACTAAAGATGTGAAATGCAAGATATTTAAAGGTAAACAAATTATATACATTTTGTATATTAATTTCACTCAGTTTAATACATCATTAACACAAGAAGAACACTCAAGTGTGTTTGTTTATATTTAGTCCATTAACCTTGTTTGTATATAACATTTTATAACAAATTTGTATTGTTTTGTTTGTTTTCACCAAATGGTTAGTATTATTCTTTTATGTTAACATTCTCAAAATTCTTGTTTTATTATAGGCCCTATTTATCCAAAAACAATTTGAATCATTTTATGATTTATAAACAGATTGCAAAAAATATTTTTTCAAGATAAACTTAGCAACAAATTGTTACATTTAAATTAAGTGATTTTAATATTCAGTAGCAAAAAAGTAAGGAGAATCCAACTTAAAAAAGATGTATCTATTAAAAGTATATTCTACCAATTCCGTGAACAATCCCCTTGTTTATAACATGACTGCCGCTAAGTCTATTACTAGCAACCTATCAGAGAATAGGTCAGATATCTTATTTCAAAATATGGCAATCCTGTTATTTTTCAAAAACAAACATGACAGGTAACCAATGTCAGATGGAAAAAGTAAAGGAAAGTTAGGTCAATCTAATTGTTTGTCATGATATCTCTTTAAACCTTAAGCCATATGCAAGTAGTGTTGCCATGATCGCAACATCTTGAATTATAATTCAATTTTTTGTCTCATAAACATTTACTTTGTTTAACAAACAACCTCTACAAAGTTATCATTCCTACTGCCTTTCGGCACCTAATGAACCTGAACAACTCGTAACGTTATGTTTCCTCAGGCAAATATCTTCTTTGAACAATACACAATTTCTTCACCGCGTTAACAATCCTGCTACACTCACTAATGCCTCAAGAATGAGGTAAAGTTCAGGTGATCTACGTCATTAGGTATTTTGCATATGTCATGAACTATATATGTAACATAAACTTTGAAACCTACAAACACTTTTTGGAATTTTGGAAAAAGATTCTTGATTGAATTAAGGAACTTTCATTAATCTTGTAGAACATGCGTAAATTTGATCTTCAGCATCTAAAAATATGTGAAATAGAAAGAACGACAATATCTTTTGGAGAGATAAATGTACCTCCGTTATAAGCAAAGGACCTATGCGACAATGCCCGGATTTTTTAGTCTGTTTAGTTAACACCGTAGTAACGTTTTCCATATATATAAAAATGCTCACCCTTCCAACTTTAAGCGCCAAGTGGGACGAGGGATAGAAAGAGAAAGTCACATGCTTGATTACATTTCAACCCATGCGCATTGCACGCTTTTTTCGCATAAAAAAACAGTGGGGCGATACAGGGCCACCATGGCCCTCTTGTATTATTATGCCACTATATATATTTTTTATCTATACTCAAGTTTTCAAAATGTATTGTTTTATTTATCTGCCGTTGTTTTTGGAATTCTTTTTTTTGCTGCAATACAATATTTAAGAAAAACATAATTTTTTTACCAACCATTTGATTTTATCGTCAGATATATATAATAACTTCGTTGTAAAACCAATTTAAGTCACATTTTTGTTTCAAAAAGACAAAATCAAGTATTTCTATAGATACTAGACAACTGAGTTTCGAATAATAATAGCTTTGATAAGTAAATGAATTGTATGTCTGAATAGTGCAAATACCCTGCAGCAACATTCAAATACACAAGTATACAAAATGTGCTTTGAACACGCGTATATCACCTTTTACAATTAAAACACAAAAGTGTTTTCACATGACGTACGTGTCTGCATATTTTCGGGCGCTTTTTGTTAAGATAAAGCAACAACAGAAATACATTAAGCACTGTTTATTTGAAGCTAGAATTTGTTTAAGTCACGTTATTTTTAAAATTCAGCAGCATGTTTCGGATTACAAATTTTAGTATGCTAATTTGAGAATTCGACAAAACATTTAAGTTATGTGTAATGAATTCAACATTTGTTAAAACACTTTACGAGTCGAATAAATGATTGACCATACTATGAATGTAATGCACTATTTCCCAAGGATTAAACACGGTTGCTATCATCAATCTTCTAAGTAACTTGCTGTGATTTGATTGTTGCAGTTTAAACCTAAGGGCACGTGGGTGTTGCATGTGACAAAGACAATAACACGAAATCACTGTTGTGAACGAATTCCGCACTGTAGCAAATGTGTTTGTGAGCATTTCTATTAAGAGATCAGGAGTTACCATTTGTTTATTATTTATATTAATTGTTATATTATTAATTCGTATTATTATATGTTTTCTCACATACAAAACGCTTACATTTGGCGTAAAAAAAGGCATTTGGCGGTTAGCGGAATTCTTAGCCGTGTACTTACTTACTTTTGTGTTAATATGCCTAAAGCAGAATACTATGCTTACTTAATGGAATACTATGCTTACTCTTTCCAGGTATCAAGACGCCAGTTACAGACGCTGAAGATGCGAAAATTTAAAAGAAGACATTACAAAGTGTGTACCTTTCTAGAAAGCGGAAGTTACATGAAAACCAATAAATCAAACAAAAAAGATTAGGTCGAAGTACCACGCCAGTCAAACACACAAAGCCATGACAAACACGTGCAATATAAATATTATAAAAAACATAAAAGTGTAAAACCGGTTCTATACTATTATAAGGTTCTTGTGACAAAATGCTATAATAATTGCAATTTTGAATACCCGAAGCATTTGGAATACCTGCCGCTTGCTTAGAAGATGCATATCAGTGGATTTTTTTTATTCCCAACGAGATCATTTTTTTCAATTTCAAAATATAAAAAAATCTTGATTTACAAAAATAATATCCCAATTCACAGAACAAATTGGCGAAGAGTTGCATGCACACATCTTAATCCTTTTGGTCAAAACATCGCAGAATTACCAGAACTTATTATCAACGGCACATTTATAAATATTCTGACTTTTTAAATGGGAAGTTATATATCAAATATTGAATCCAGTGCATTGTTGTCAGGTGTTGATAGCAACGTTTCATCGGAGCTCGAGTCTAATAACGAAAACCTGGAAAGTTATTCTACGGACCTGAGGCTCAGAGGCCCGATTTAGACCATTGATACTCTCACGCACGGCTTCAGTTAAAAGAGTGTTAAGTTTAATAAACTCATTGTTTAGTGTTAATAGAAACAGGATTTTGTAGGAAATCACTCACCACTTTAATGTTATATATGCAACTTATTATTGTACATGTTTTATAAAGTTTTCAATATAATTAATAATTTTCCCGCTTGTTATCCAATTTGCAAATGTATTACGAATTCATACCGACTCAAATGAATTGTTTATCATGTATGTAGTGCTAAATACACTCGAACAAGTATGCATAGACATATTGGTAAGAAATGACATAACACAAATAATGGTTTATTAAAATGAAACAAAAACATAGCATCATAACATATACGGAACTAAACGTGTTATAAGTAGCTCTCATTGCAATTATATGTCAGGCTTGTTTAAGTTACTTTTAAACAATAAAAATAACACTACATACATCAGCTGTACATGTTTTTGTTTGGTTTTCGTGTTCCCATTTGCTATTTAGTCCGGCTCTGTTGAAGGATTCTTTTTGGCATATTCTACATTCAAACGCATGTGGTCTGTAAATGAGTCACCATGATATATCAGACCTCCGCTGATTTCAAATTCGTTACAACAAATACTGTAAAATTAAATAATCGTAATTTTAGTTATACCTTTTTTACTGTACACATGCGTAAATAAATATCGTGTATTATAAGAAAAAAAGATATGTGTACATCCAATTTCTCATATGTCATGTAAGTAGACAACAGATATATGGACGGTTATCCTTCAGTATTTTTTTTATCTCAACGTCTACGTCTTGAAACAAAACAAAACACAAAGGAAGCGCAAATACTGTGGAGACAAAAGGGCGTAATCATTTAAAAGAAATATAAACATAAAGTGGCTAACCGGGTGACAATATCCACTACTCTTTTAAGAAAAACACAAAAACGACTCCATCTTGGAACAAATTTCCAACTAATCATACTTAAACCCGGTTAACTCCCGTTTATTAATGCCCCCCCCCCTGTGTGTAATATTTTTCTTTTAATAGTTAAGAACGAACGAATATGTGACATTTTACAGACTAAACTAAGACTGGTTTAAAAAATTACCTCTCTGTTGGAAAAATCTACTATTGATGCTGTCTGACGATTCACTTTAATATTGCATGCGCAAAGTTTACACACACAAAATAAATAAAGGACAATGCGCACCTGTTGTATGATTTTTACAATGACAACTTTTGGTTTATTTAAGTTATACTTTGGGAATAGATATGATTTGATAAAAGGTATTTAATGCAATAAAAACAAGTATAACTGGTCAGAAAATACATATTTTAACAGTTTTGATTTTCGCGCTTCATGTAGTGCGAGATCTATTGGGAATTTCACTCATCATTTCAAGATTTCATTCATGAATACGAGCAAAAAACCAGAATGTTTTCCCCTGCTATTTATTTGACCTTCAAGTATGGCCTGGACAAAGTGAGCTTTTTGTCTGAAATATTGCTAATGGCTTGTTAGTTTATATGCTTGAACCGTACACATTTAAATATTGGTATTTATTATGATCACAAACATGTATCTATGGTTGTTTCAAGTCTCCATGGTCAATACATGATGATTATTGCTTCCTAAGATGTGACAAACGACTACCAATGTGTCCTAAATCATGCCATTGATCCCATGCAGACGAATTGTGAAGATTGTATACATTCTTTTCCTCCACCTGTCTGTATAATGTCCGCTCCAAATCTCGTTTACATCATGAGTAAAGGATTAATTGGTCATGAAACCTGGCTGAAACATTCAAGTTATTGAGATGATGTTGAAAAGGCATGATTCATTAATACTGGCTGAAGATCAAGGTCGCAGTTGAAGGTAAAATAGTATAGCCTCCATTTTAGTCCAGTCCTTGCATTTGTATCTATTCCTTTTGAATGATTTTTATACAAAAAGGGCACATCATGTTTTTACCATTACAGCAATGTAGGCAAAAGGTATTGTGAAGATTATATTTAAAGAAAAACATCTTTAGCCTCAATTTTTATGTATGTTGCTTTCATGAAGTTGTGCTCAAATCATGCTTTGTTTATTACGACCATGTGTAAAAGGCATGAACGAGTCATGCCAGTCATGCTTACTCAAGGCCACACTGGAAGGTTGAATGTTTTAGACCGCATTTAAAGCTAATGGCAGCTAAATCTGCTCATGTTGAATTGTATTCAGTGCTATCCCCTTTTTATTGGTCGTTCTTCATCTGTCATCAACAATAAGCCTGTGAAAACTTTACAGGCTTAATTTATTGCTCACTATTTATGTGTTATTGTTAAGAACGTGTGTCACATAAATATGCTCACCTTCGAAGAAGAGGGGGTATATTGCTTTTTGGATGATGGTCGCTCTGTCTGCCTGTCGGTAGACCAGTTTGTTTCTGATCAATAACGGATTGACTCATCGGCTTGATATTTCCCATGTTCCTTCGCCTCAGCCAGTAGATGCACCCTATATAAATTTGGGTCACTAGGTCAAAGTTCAAGGTCACTGTCACAGTAAGAGTGAACATTTTGTTTCAAATCAGTAACGTGTGAACTGAGGGACCGATTGACTTGATACTCCCCATGTGCATTGGCCTTGGACAGTAGATGACCTCTACTGAAATTGGGGTCACGAGGTCAATGGCCAAGGTCACGGTCGCAATAAGTGTGATTAATATCTGATCAATAGCTCGTCAACACATTGACCTATTGGCTGGAGACTTAACATTTGCATTGGCCTTGAACAGTAAATGACCCCTGTTGAATAGTCACAAGTTCGAAGATCAAGGTCACTGTGACATTAAGTATTAAATTGGTTTCCGTTCGATATGTCATCAAAGGATTGGGTGATGGCCTCATACAGATGCATTGACTTTGAATGGTAGAAAATCCATATTAAAAGTAAATGTCTGACAATTTGGAGACATAATGAAAATATGCATTATTCATCTATGTAGATATGTTTTAATTAGATTTACAGAAAGATACGCTAATGTTTAACAAAGATAAGCACCAATCTATTGTTGTATGAAACCTCAAATTGTAAACATTTAAAGGGGCCTTTTCACAGATTTTGGCATTTTTTTAACTTATTCATTAAATGCTTTATATTGATAAATGTAAACATTGGATCGTAAAAGCTCCAGTAAAAAATCGAGAAAAAATTAAAAAAAGGAAAAGAACATTGCCCGGAGCAGGTTTCGAACCAGTGACCCCTGGAGTCCTGCCAGAGTCCTGAAGTAAAAACGCTTTAGCCTACTGAGCTATTCCGCCGAGTACACATGGGTGACGTATTTTATACCTTATATAAGCAATCTTCGTAGTTTCACAAAATTTAACGACAAAAACAGAACTCTCCAAATTATTCAATCGTTTCGCGTTGCAACGCTTTATAATTTTTAGGTTTTAAAATCGTCAAAAGATGCATATAATGGCTATATAAGAGCATGGTTAATGTTCAGTATTACTGTTTCCTCACAAATATCATAACTAAAACGAAAACTTACGAATCTGAAACAACTTTTTTCAATTTTGTCAATTTACCAAAGCGTGAAAAGATCCCTTTAACTAATATAAACTGTAAGTGTGCTGATTATGTCAAACTTGTTATCGTTGCCTTAAACTAGGGCTTTTTTCATTGTTTAGCAATGGCCTTATATAGGCCCCTTCCCCCGGGATAAAGACCACTTCCCAAAAGATAATTCAATACTGCTCCAGCAGCTGGAGTTTCACTTTTTTATATATATTTATTTTAAATGATGCAATTTTCCCCACATTACATGCTTACTTTGGGAATAGCTTTCCTATTTTTCAGGTTTGTTGTTATTTTTTCCCAAAATGGAAGGCCATGCCATTTCCTTAAATCAAGAAAAAAAGCCTTATTTTAACACCTTGATACGTAGTGTAATACAACTTGAGCCTATTTGTTAGACGCCCGGCTTTGAGCAGGGGAACATTGCCTTAGAAAACAAAAATGATATAACTAAACAGACATTAACCAACAAAACACTAACTTTTAGAAGAAACATTGAGATTATCATAAGGAGGACTAAAGTACAGTAAACAGTTCTCTACTTAATACAAAACATAAACTGTAAAACGGTTTAACACTTTTAAGGATTTGTGTTTCTTTCAGCCAGTGCAGAAGAGTGACACGAATCTCTGAGCTGAGAGACACAGAGTTAAAAGACCTGCAGACACTGTTAGCAGAGCTAAAAACTGTGCTGGTAGAAATCAAACAAGTGCAGATAAGTCAGAAAGCCAGTGTTCAGTCATTGCAGATAACATACAAGGATCATGAGGAATCCACAATACAACGGATGCGTCAAATTATAAGCACTACTATTGATGAATGTGGTAATGGTTCTGTGAGTAAGTCTGAAGCAAATGATCAGAATATAAAACAAGAAATAAGTATGAGTATCATTTCCTTCTTAGATGATTTTGATAACAGTAATATAAAAGAGCTAAAACAAATGAAAGATGCAGTTTTAAGCATTAAAGGTTCCATAACAAGTTTTATTCATAAATGCGCAATACTTCAGAACGAATTAACACAGTTCTATTCAACCATTCAGAAAATTGGGGATAATAAAGAGCTCTACCTTATAGCCACCATAAAATGTGAGAACAAAATACAGCAGGCTTTGACAGTGCTGGGAAAGGCAGACCATGTGTTTACTGTCCAGGGGATGTCTGTGCACAATGTGAAAATACAAAGGGATTTACACACATGTCATATCACAGGCTGTTGTGTTCTCTCAGAAGAGCAGGTCCTGATTGTAGACAACTCTAATAATAAAGTCAAGCTGCTAAATGAGCAGTACCAGGTTGTGAGTCATTGTTGTGTGACAGCTAAACCTCTAGATGTGTGTCAAATCACACCAAGTGAGGTTGCAGTGACTGTTGATGATGGAAGTACAACACATGAGATCCAGTTTATCACAGTCATCAACAGCCAGCTTGTAATTGGAAGAAAGTTTCAGTTAAAACATGAATGCACGGGTATTGCCCACCACGACGGTGACCTGTTTGTCACCTCTGGCCGTGAACTGTATAAGTACTCACTGAGTGGGAAAGGAGGCTGCATGCTTTATCATGATCATGTACAATTCTATATTAGCAACTTTGGTAAAGCACCGTACATATATACTTTGTTCCAGGATTCATTAGGTCCTTCTACAGGTAAGAATCATCGTGGATTCATCCTGATATCATTAGAAATATGTATTACAAAGTAATTGATGAACTTCATATTAGTTAAATGTTTATGTGTCAATATATTATTACAACAGCAAGAACATTATTCACTATTATTGACTTCTGAACACAAGTTGTTTAGTATTTTGTCTGTAATATCATGACATGTCTATAAATAGAACTTGACCTCCAGATGTGTGATTCTATGGAATTATGAAGCACACAACACGAAGAATTGTTCATTAAAATGTATTCTGCTATTTAAACGAAGTCAACAAAATATTTTAATCAACAGAATTTAAAAGTTAACTTTTAAGTCCATAATATATTTTAGTCAGTCTAACAAATATTGATTGGACTGTATTAATATATTTTACAATGTGAAATTGCTTATTTATGACACCACATATGTACTACAATATCACGGCAGTCCGTGTATTATCTACATTAACAGTAATTCAATATGGTGAATTTAATCTGTTTTGCAGTATGGAGGTGTGCTGTGAGTCGCACGGGAGACAAGCTGTACATAATCAACAAACTCAATAACAAGCTCATCACCCTGGCCAGGGATGGTAAAATCCTGGCTATATACACAGAACCAAACCTAACAGTCCCGGTTTGTGTGCACGTAACCCCTGCAGGCCAGGTTTTGGTCTGTGGACACTTGTCTGGGACTATAATACAGGTGGGCTGTGAGGGGAGGAAGAGGCTGGCCACTTTAGCCAAAGTGAGGGGTGGACCAGAGTCTGTCTGCTACAACAGCACCACTAACTCCATCATTGTGGGACAGTGCGAGGAAAACAACATCCTTGTGTTCAGAGTAAAATAGCTGACTTTCACATGTAAATACTAGTTGTAATATGTGATTTATACCACATCGACAATGTGATTTTGCATTAGAACATCATAGAATATGATGTTAAAATACAACATAGTGTGTGTAGATGCTGATAATAATTAATTTGAATTGAGATGGTTTGTTGAATATTAAGAAAATGATTCTTATTATGGGGAATGCTTTCAATGTTTTAAAACTTAAGATCTATAAAAAAAGTAAATTATTAGCAAAATGATTATTTGTAAATGATCGCCTCAGTCATGATTGTAAACCTAGTCATTTAATGATGGATCACACAATTATTTCACTCATGCTGATTGTAATTGTCAACATTTGTATTTTGACTCAATAGTTTGTGATGCTTTGTATATATTGTGCATTTCTGTTGAGAAAACCAGATTTTTATGTGCGTAAATTAATGAACAACTTGACTTAATGTGGTCACTATCTTTATTTACATGTTGCCATTGTGTATATTAAGCAAGACACTTTAATTTCCAGTTTAAATTATTTATGAGATGTTTTTGTTTTCAATTAATGAATTCATTGTTTTCATTTTTTTGTACAAAACATTTTCATTATGTACATCGCTTATATGCAAGGCAATAAAAAGAGCGTTGCTTCTGTGATTGCTGATATGAAACTTATATGTAATAAAGTAATATTAAATAAAATATTTTAAAGAGGAAAATATATTTAGGAAATAGAAACATGTTGCTGTAAAGAATGCTTATTTTTCAATACAAAAGTAAGCAAATTCTTGAAAATATGTTTAACGAGCAAATTCGTTGAATTGATATTCCACGCCGATTTCAAAATTGTGACAGACGGACGGACTGACGGACAACGCAAATTCTATACCCCTCCGCCTATAGCGGGGGGGGGGTGGGAGAATAATTAGTTTAAATGTACAAGAAATTAAGCATGGTTGGTGAACATGGGTCCAACGTGTGTGAATCATTAGTATTTGGGAAAATCAAAAACTTAAAACATAACATTTTATGCATATATTTTTTGATAAATGAAATGCATTTATGTGCAAACAAGTTTCATTGAAATTTTCGAAAGCAGTTCAACAATATGCTTGTGTACACAACAGTTTTCTGGACGGATGGACAACGCCAAAACAATTTTATCCAGATAAAAGGACGGATGGACAACGCCAAAACAATATCCTACTCCAGATACAAATTTGAGCGGAGGAAGGACAGACAAGTCAGCGACTATACGCTCTCCCTTGTTGGAGCAAAAATCTCTAACCTGTAATTTCTAAGATGTATACATAATTCTGGAAAAATGCTGGTCAATTTAGAGGTTTAGCGTACGACCTTACATTAAGCATTTGTGTAACCTTAACCCTTGATGCGAATCGTATGACCTTACATAAAGTATATTGTGTGACGTTGACCTTAACCCTAGACATGAACCTTGACCTTAATCCTAGACATGGATCTTACATATGACACACAGCATGGAAGAAGATGGAGAAGAATTATGGAAGGTTATTACATAATGCATATGTGTGATGCATAGTAAAATAATTGCTAAATAATAAATACTTCTACAAATGTGTGACCTTTGATGTGTGACCTTGACTTTGGTCAAAAACACATAGGTTTGCAATACCTGATAATTTAACAATTATATCAGGCCAATTTGAGAATCCATTTAAGTATGGTAGAATCCTTACCACATAAGGCATATTTAATCAAAATGTGTGATTTTGAGCTTTGTGTGTGACTATGACTATGACCCTAGAAAATTGGATTTTATATTTGACACTCAGCTAGATAATGGAGAACAATTGGGGACAGTTATATCAGAATCCCTTGATGCATAGTAAAGAAATGACTTAATAATGAATAAATCATCAAATGTGTGACCAAAACACCTCAGATGATTGAGAACAACAATGGCAAGTTGCATGGCTCTGGCTCATGTGTTAATGGAGATAAAGCTCGATGCTTATAGTAAAAGCATTTTTTCAAGATACAAAGGACCATAACTCCGTTATTAACAGATGGTGCAAAATGCCATTTGGCATGAATCATCCTGGTATCCATTTATAAACTCATATCAAGTTTTAATAAAATTCGCCAAAGCACTTCCAAGATATATGGCTCCGGTCACAAAAGTGCCGGACGGACGGAAAGACTTCAGAAATATATGTTTGAGTAATGTTATTTGAGGTAAAATTGAATTCTTATTGCACCACAAACTCAAGTGCATGTGTTATAACAAACTGCATATGTAATAAAATATTTTATAAATTCGATGACTATACAGTTTTGATTTCTTTTTTGGAATTTTGACTTTTCGAATTACATGTTTTGAACATAATGCCACTTTATTGCTTTATACTTGACGTATGACTGAAAATTAAGTGTTTACATTTTAACAGTTTTGCTACAGTTCTTTTATCACGTTGACCGCTCCAAATTAATTATTGGTGAAGTGAAAACACGGGGGCCAGTTTTCAAAGACCCTCTTATTTAATACGTACAACTTCTAACAAATATCTGAAAGCCTTGCTTCCCCCCAAAAGTGATTGTTTATATTCAACTTGGTTTTGAATGGAACATGTTTGTTCTATGTTTCAGCAATTAAAATTTTGTGTCATTTCAATAATATTATTTTGATATTTACATACAAAAAAAAACATTGTAAATTTGAAGTCATTTTAAGCTAAATTAAAATGGTAACCATACAAGTATTTATATGAGTATGCCGATGCGGGGATTTAGGTGTTTGAGACGCAGTTCGTTGTTCAGAAGACAGGCAAAAGCAACTCAAAGTGTTGATTACATTAGTGTTTATGTTCACAAAGTACTAAGTTTAACAGCATTAATAGCACTAGGCCATACATTACACAGTTCTTACACACGACACACAGTTAAATTGTTATGTTAAATAAATGTGTGTTCATCAGAAATGTTTTCCTATAACGTTTAATGAAGTTTATTTATATCACATAGAAAATCACAAAGTCAAATGTCACAAAGTAAAGCTAAATTCTATCTATGCCTCGTGTTTAATATTCTTCACTTTACTATCCAATTTCTTAACAGTTGTCTGGACCAATAATGCAGCTTAACATTAAGATAGCAATAGATGTAAAATTAAGGATATAAAGTGCAATTAGGTTAAGATGCCTGTGTATTATGTGAAAATATTATGTAACATTAGCTGGAGCTGTTAACTTAAGATTTCTGTGTATGATGTAACAATATTATGTAAAATTGGCTGAAGTAGTCTTTTATAACAACACTGCAAATTTATCAGTTAAACCCTTTTTGTTCTACAATATTATTTTTAAATTGAAACTAAACAATATTTCACTTAGCAGTAAAATCCATTTTGTTTTAATATATAACTTTAAAATTAAAACTAAATAACGTTTTAACTCAGCAGTTAAACCTTTCTTGTTTTATTATATTACTTTTAAATTTTAACTTAATAATATTTTAACTTTCATACATTGTTGATTATTCATATTTGATGTGGGATGCATAACACTTATTATGAATATTGAACTATATTGGTACTTGTAGGTACCATTTTAAAAATAAGTTTATGGGTTTGTCTCATCCTAAAGTGACAGCAGTTGTGAAAAGGCTCTGTTTTATAAAGAGGACTTTATGGAAACTGCCCCAAGGTAAAAGTGCTGTAGTACAAGATCATGATCAGGGACTTATTAATTGCATGATTGTTTCAATGCCTTTGTCTGACTTTTGTAAATATCTTCAAAATCACGACAGCATACTAATCATGGTGTTGTGTCAACCACTGCTATAATCAGTGTTTGGTTCGCAAAGGCATATAAGCATGTGCATTTATATAATTTGATTTAAGTTTGTTGTTTCACTGTTGTAAATGTACATATCTATTTGTGGAGTGGAAATATTTGTGTACGTTGACTTTATTTGATATGTCAAATAATAAATTCAAAATCGTGTTCTGACTTCTATATGACTTTCCACCATTTAATTTAAAAAGGTTTCCCCTTTACTGATATGTGTGCATTTGTCAGACCGTCTTTCTTCACTCTATGTTTTCGTTTAATAATCATGATAGTCATTCATTACAGTACTTTCATATTTCATATGGTGGTTGGGTTTTATAAAGACAAGGCTTCTTTTGATTGTGTGTGTATTAGGTCAGAGATAAATGTCACATGGGTCACCTTTTTGAGAATTAAATGAAACTAATATACGAAGTATTTGCTGATTTCAACGTATCAAGGTGACACATTGATATAACGTTGTTCAGCACCATTAGACAGTGTTGCGCGCAAAATTCCCAGACTTAGTCAATGATATGCTTTCGTTCAGAAAGCGGACATCTAGTTTGAATCTATATGAATGTTTTCACACGTATGGTTACCAGTTTGTTTCCATACCAGTTGTATGCTTACTCTTTCAGGAGGAGGGATGTGCATATAAATTTACACCGGTCTTGTATTCCTTTCGACTGGCGGATTATTGTGTCGCATGTGACGTAAAAAGTATATTTGCTTAAGCGCTTAAATTGTACACACATATGCATCAGCATGTTAACTTAAAAACCTAGTTTTCTAACATAAACTTTGTAAAATTCCAGAAACCTTTTGTTTTAAGGAAATTCCTAAGTACATGACCCGTAACTTAGCCGAAAATCAATGAACTGGAAAAAAATCGAACTTGACCTGTAAGTCATGCAGGAAGACTCACACATAAAATATCAGGTAAATATCTGAAAAGCGTTTAGGAAAAACACTCCGGAAACGGATTGCGGGACGGACAGACGGATGAACAGTTCGACAGCTATATGCCATCCTACCGGGCCAATGTTTTGTTTTATTAAGTATGTATATATTACGCTACAAAATATGCATAGCGATATTAGCCTTTTTAAAATATGTTATTATCATGATTACATTTGAAAATATCAACAAGGCTACGCTCAACATGTGTCTTCGAAAATTACAAAAACTACATTAAGTACATTAAGTATATGATACGGGGATTGATTGGTAAATGCAGTCATCCACTTTAATGTTATATCATTACTGTTAGTATTTCGTATATTATACAACTATTATGCACACGGACAAATCGTAATATAGCAAAGACTTTCAATGGAAAAGAAATACGGAAATAGACATCCATCAATTGACTAAATGTGCATGACTAAAGTATAGCAATTTGAGGTATAGTTCGAAATGTCAAATGCTTACGATCAGTCGTTACAGCGCCTTGCAAACGCAAATTTAAAAGTTGCAAAGACAACCATGAAGTATCGAATGTGATTGTAAATGTAAATTACAATTAGGCGTCGTTTTTGGGAAGTTGACGCGACTACACTAAAATGCAAACGCGTTACTAACACAAGCATCTGGGCGAATATCAAACGTGTGAAGCATTTTGATGTTGGTTTGTTAACACCAATGTTAAATATTGCTATTAATTTTGCAACTTTAAAAATGACATATGTTGTATTAAGATCATACGTAATAAATCCAAACGTATCTTTTTTTAATTATTAAACTATATTCACCATTAATTTTACCACTATGCCAGCCTATTCACATGTGCTTTGTTTATTATTAAATTAACGGCTTCAAAAATAAATGCACTTAATGATTATGATGTGCGTACACGGGGAATGTCGGTACCACTAGTTTAATATTATCGTCATGGAATACGGGATTATCGCAGATGGTTTAGCCGTGTGGAGGTTCAAACGATTTTAGCCGGTACTGAAAACTAACACATATAAACATAGTTTGCGAGATATTTTATGTATTGTGATTTTTTGTTATGAGTTACCGGGTGGATTTGGAATGCGTTGTCCTTATGCAATGACACTGCCAAAACATTTTTCAATAAGCAGATCACAATCGTTTTCTCTTTTTTAAGTTCCATCCATTTGTAAATTCATGCATAGAATTGAATAAAATGTTTATTTAACGTAACATAAATACTATTAACAATAAGTACATGATCTTACCCATCAATATTCTGCAAATTTATAATAAAAGATCTCATTTGATCGTAATATTACGCGGTTAAAATATTTTAAACACCAGCGCACGTGAGTTTTGTTTTTTTATTTTAAAAAAGAACGGGTTTAAGTGTTTTTATCATGGATAGATTAAAATCAGTTGTTTGACAATAGCTTAGGGCGAAGTTGAAATTCATAGAGGAAAAATCCAATGCCGTCTATAGCGTAAATAAGTATAGCAGTAATGTGTATCAAATTTATGACGAGTTATCTGATTCTGGTATTGTTGGCGTCGAACTGAAGTGCGGCGACTAGTATCTAATACGTTTTTTTTCGCTTATGGGAGTAGAAGTTATTTTATGGATCAATGTATATATTTTTGTTGTAAGAATATCTTGCATAGTGGTGATTTTTTATTAGTGTAAATAAGTACTGCATTTGTGCCTATTACATTTACTACAACATTTATTGCCAATAATGCAAAGCTAGTTATTTTAATTAATTACTGATCACAGGGACTGGGCAATAATAAAAGATCACAGGGACTGGGCAAATACGCGAACCGGTGAAACTTTCTGGTTTTGTATAAAAACAAAACATAATCAAAATATATTTATTTTGTGTTTTTTCTGACAGTAGCGCAGACTTTTGCTGTTCGAGTTTTGGTTAACGCGTATTTTCTTCAATTTTACAAGACGACAGCGATTACACGGTTTATTGCTTTATCATTATGTACACACCGGTCTTACTGACAATAACGTAGTGACGTCACCATCTATGTATAGAATGATAGCTTTATTGATAACCGTTACACTACAGTCACTTATTAATATTTTAGGTAGGCGGTGATTTTTCAAGCGGTTCCGTAGTGTAGTGGTTGCACGCTTGCTTCACATGTAAGAGGTCCAAGGTTCGAGCCCCAGTAGAATCAAGTTATTTTATTTGTGTTCTATGTTAACTTTTTGTTTTGATGTTGACATTTTATTTTAAATAAATATGCTGTTTTATTGTAACCATTTTTTGTTTTTATTATGCCCATGAAATATGTGTGAGAGGGTGGGGGAGTTCTTAAACACATTAAAACTTTTACATTGTAATCATATCAATGAGTACTTAACCCCTATCGTAAATGATCAACGTAAGAATAAGTTCAGAATCATCTCCCCATGAAGGTTTGAACAATATGAAATTACGCTTACAAGATAAAGCAAATTTTTAAAAACCTACATAGTTCTGTTCCATTAATGAAAACTGCACACGGATGCCAGTAAAAAAAATGAAACCAATATAAATAAAATAAACTATGAAATATTTAGGGGTTACAACACAAAATAATAGATAATGGTTAGTTTGGGGTTATAAAACAACATTATAGATAATGGTTATTTTGGGAGTTATAACACAAAATCATAGATAATGGTTATACCAGTATCTTTTTCTGTTTTGTTTAAAATAATCAGCCAATCTATTAATAAGAACAGCAGAAACAAATCGCTCCATGTAACTTCATTGAGTGCCTTTTACACTGAAATTCCCGACGCCCTTTGATGCTTTGCATCAATACTTATCTTTTTACTATAACTAATGTTCCCGTCCAATTGAAAGTGCTCCAGGTGACATCATTCAGGAAATAGTTTACACCACTGAGGGCTTTCTCATTGGTGTGGGTGGAGTTGGTAGCAAGCTGATCGCGATTAGGTGAAGGAAGTTGGGACTTACCAAATAGGGTCTTTTTTTTTTGTTTGTATTTTTTACTGGAAGAGGACGGATATTTTCCCCTGTAAGCCTCTTTATATAAAGTTTGAATTGAAAACGCTCATTAAGCTCTACGTTGTTAGTTTGTATTGAAATGTAGAAGACGATCACGGAATTAAAAAAACATATCCTTTAAAAATATAATAATTGCAATGCGAAGCAATAACGTTTTTACAAGCTCTGAAGTATACGTATATAAATAAATATACTAATTAAAGGGCCATAACGCCAAAATACTTGAATCATTTCTCCAATTACTCGATAACGGTTTTGATGTTAGGCAACTCGAAATGTTTAGGCTCAGTTTAATGATATGTTATTTGTTTAAAATACAGAACTTGCGTGTATGTATAAATAAACACGCAATTTGACGGCATTCGCTTATTTGATAACAAATGGGTACTTTGTTTGTTTGTTGACCAATTTTTATACTATAAACCGGTGGCAATCACTTATAATACTTTCTTATGGCAGTATCGAATTCAAACTGTTTATTTTGTTTTTATTATTACATAGATCAACAGAATCCCATTTAATTTCTTTATGTTATACACATGACTAACACTTGTTTCTGAAATTTAATATTGAAACAGATATTGCTCATGAATATTCGACATGAAGCATATATTAACGAGTATTTATTTACTCCAGTTTGATGCAAGACAGAATATTCACATATGTGATATATGATCATGAATACAAGCATATGCCTGCGAACATAGATACTAGGAACCGTGTGTTTTCAAACTTGCATGTTTGTCTGCATGCAGTGCCCAGTAATGTATAGGAATGTCAGTTGTACATCGTTTTAATTATGACTAGAAGTTCATTAGAATGAATTACCCACTTTCACCGCGTTTTTTTCCAAATGTCAGTGACTTATATCCAGATGAAACACAAGCATATTCAACAGTTCTCTTTATATGTTACTTTACTTAGAGTATTTTATATGTTATATTACATAAAGAAATATATTTCGCGAAATTCTGTGAAAATGTCTCTGTCATTATTTGACGGACTGGGCTTGCATACTCATTCATTAGCTGGAAACGACATTTTACTAACTTTATGATGAATTTACTGCACATCTTAATCACGCATAGAACGCTTTCGAATGATCGGAACAATTTCTAAAACGTGCTAACATCTTTAAATTAGTAGGTACGCAATATAATTCGCGGTAAAAGGAATGCTAATTGAAATAAAAAGTTCAGAACACTTTGAGCGTGTTAGCAAGCTGTAATGATTGATTCATCCGCTCGCCAATTATACATGTTCGTGTTAAGGGGAGTCTTTGAAAATCTGAGCAACCTCGGTTGTCTCGGCAACGTCCGCTCAGAGATATGAATGGTTAAGATTTAGGCTTTATCATATCCCTGCCAAAGCTGTACACCACGTTATCGAATATGATGCAAATTATATTTTATTATATTTTTAAATGTAAACCATGCATAAAATGTTCAAATAAAAAACTAAAGTGGATAGGCATACACACACAAAAAATAGTTGCACACAAGAAATCCTTACAGTTCTGGAAATATTGTACTTATGACTGCATTGTCGCTGCTATTGGAGTTTATCGTTTCCGAATTAAAGTTTCGGTTTTATGTGTAACTGATAAAACCGGGTGTTGTGTAACAATACTATTAAAATAATAATCACAATATAAAGAAGTGAAACTCCAGCTGCTGGAGCAGCATTGAATTTTCATTAAAAACAATTAGTTGGTCCTTTATTTAAGGCAAGTGACCGATTGCCCAAACAGTACAGCCTAAATAGTATGCAATGTGTTTGCGTAAGGGGTACAACCATATGTTCTCAGCAAAGTGAGAAAATGTACATACATGTAAGTGATTTTACACATTGTTACTGATTCACGTTATCTTAAAATTTCTACATATACGATGTACACTTCTAATTGGCCTTACATGTATTTAGCATCGTGGAAGTTCGCTTTACTGAAGTTATAGCATCGTAAGTTTTTGGACATACAACCATCAAACTTAAATGAACCATAAGGCATTGAATTTATTGGCCGTTAAATGATTTGCTTTGAAGAGTAATGATGAATGAAAAATTAATCGTAAAACGTTGTCATAAGTGTGTCTCTACTAAAATGAAATTGCGCATGCGCTATTTATAGCGCCTGGTAACCTTTGCGTAATATAATAATACTACATGGAGGAGCAGTGGATTAACCACGCCATCTTCGATATTGACTCCTTTTCAGTTTATGGGGTGAGTGTCAGGACCAACAATGACACCGAAGGATAGCACCAATCTCTGAATAGAAAAGCAGGTGGCCAGGAACTAACTTTCTACCGCCTGATTCCAGCACTACGTGCAGAGGCTGAGAATGTGCAGTACGAGTTGAGGTACCTCAGAGAGGGCCAATCCACTAGGAGAGTGAGGCCAGTGAGCCGTAGGATAGAGAAAAACATAAGAGACCTCTGGGCAAGGTATGACAGCAAAGACATCACAACTAGTAAACTTCTGAGTGAATGTGCAAAGGTGTACGGCCCACAGGTGGAGCCCACAGCGGAACGCACAGTACATGAGACACTTGTCACCAGATTGTAAAAGATGGTGTTCATGACATTGTGGAGTGTGATACTGAACTGCTTAGATTTGGTGTTTGTAGAACTGATATATTTAATATTTTTGCATTTAAAACACCATTAGACACTTGTTACCAGATTTAAAATAATGGAGTTCATGATATTGTGGAGTGTGATACTTAACTGCTTAGATTTGGTGTTTGTAGAACTGATATATTTTATATTTATGCATTTAAAACCCTTTTTTGTCATTTGTAAAATTATTAACTTTTCCTTAAATTCCTTCATTAAATAAAAAAGTTTTTTGTTGCTTTTTAATATAATTAATATAATGGAGTAAAATTATTAAAATATCAATAAGTTTTGGTTACATTTGCTCATTATACCAATAATGAAATAATGCACAAGGAAAGTGCAATTCTGTTTTAATTAGTCTGAACTAGTTATTAGTAAAAATTAAAATATCAGTGACATCCAATCATTTTATTATATACATACATATAAATGCATGAAAAAAAAAATTGTTGACAATTATATAGTTTATTTATTTATCATATTTAACTGTTACGAGGAAAACAGTTTTGAAATTAATATAAATGTGATTTAACCATTTAATCAATTCACCAATTGACCCTATTTAATCGGAGTAATTGGATTAAAAACAACAAACAACTACAGTTCCTCAACACTAATGATTTACATGCATTCCATTCACAGTTAAACCAAAAAAATAATCAAACAAGCTGCTTCATGAATAAAGTTAATTGAAAACTTCATAAACAAAATAATTATTTTGATAATAAATCAAGAATAAACTTCAACCAAACAATCATACATTTATTGGGGGGGGGGAAACGTCTGCACTTAAACCAAAGTGGGGGGGAAACGTCTGGGGAGGAAACGTCTTGGGGGAGAAACGTCTAGGGGAGGAAACGTCTTGGGGGTGAAACGTCCGGAAACCTGTTGAAAGTACATGTAGAAAGGGTTGTTTAGCTCCAATAAGCCAGGTTACTATTTTTTTGATAAAATTTATGGCAGTGAGCTTTTTTATCTTTGTGCAGCAACCTCGGCCGCCTCATTTTTTGAAAACATTAGTCGCACACTGTTCATATTGTGGAAAAATGAGTCGTGCACTGTTCACAGTAAGAAAAATGGGTGGTGACTATTCAACAATGTGAAAAAATGAGTCGCGCATTGTTTAAAATACTTAAAATATCAGTCGCAAACATTAGAAAAATGTAAAAAAAAGTGTCGCACAATGTTGAAAATTGTGAAATATGAGTCGCACAATGTTGAAGGTAAAAAATGAGCCTCGAAATCTAGACAATTATTGAAAAATAAGTCAAGGGACAAAAATTCCACTCGTCCTCCCATATTGACGAGTGAAATCTTTAAAGGACAAGTGAATTTCCCTAAAGCGCTCGTCCTACAGGACGAGAGAAAAAGCAGATGTTAAAATATGTATTTTAGGACCCGTAAATAATTAAATAAAATCATTTTCTTAAAGCATATCTATTCCGAAAGTAGAACGAGAATGAACTGAAAATTGTAATTGTAAATTTCATACAACAGGTGCGCATTGTTATGCGAGACTAAGTCCCGAGTAAATATTGGTGTCAATATTGACAGGGAACCATCCGACTACATTCACTGTAAGTATTGATTTTTAAAGAATTATTTAACTGCAAAGTACAGTTTATAACTAGTCCGAAAAATGTCTGACATTTGAGCGTTCTTTAAAGGGATGGGGGGGATTGATGTTCAAACATCCCAAAGCATTAGAAAAAAGTAAAACAGCAGTCTTCATTTATTTATTTTGTGTTCCTCATAAATAACTTATTTCACTGCTTAACATTTCTTTTTTGATCAGCTGACATGAATAACTGAGTAAGCAGCATTTTAGCAGTGATATAGTAAATTTTATTAGTCATATTAGCCCTTTGCAAACTTTATTTCACACATATTCAAGGACGAGTGCATGTGTTTGCAGGACGAGTGCAGTTTAGAAATATGTTGGTCCCCTGTAAGTTGCACACTGTTCAAAATTGTGAACAAATGACTTGTGACTGTTGGAAATTGTGAAAATAATTAATTGAGCATTGTTCAAATTTGTGAAAATATGAGTCTCAAACTGTTCAAATTTGTGAGAGAAAAAAGTCGCTAACTGTCGAAAAATGTGAAAAATGAGTTGCACACTTTTTAAAATAGTGACCATTTGCATTGCAAATTCCTCTAATTAAAATACTGAACATTTGCATTGCAAATTCCTCTAATTTTTGCAAAAACAGCTATCGCTATTTATTTATTTAATAATAATCAGCGTTCTAGATAAGCCGCGTATCAGCGTAATATACGCATTCGAAATATCAAGATACGCTCAATTTATCATTTCCGTGCGTACATTTAAGCAAGCCAATGTGTACTTACGCTAATGCTGTAAATTCTCTGCGGACATCATAAACAAAAAATATAAACAGCTGATTGTCTTTAGCCAAAAAATGAGACTGGTTATCGTAAAAATTACAGCTGGTCGTAGAAATAGTTAGCCAGTCGGTATGTATACTCTGTATCATCTAGATGCATGGTAAATTTGGTATTGATTTTTTAACAGACAGTCAAGCGCTTATGTGTTTATTAAATTACATGAAGTGGTCAGCATGGCTTCTTCCAAGCCAACACAAATTACTTCTCATAGTACAATTGATTCTTTGTGTATGGCAAAAATTGTATCGAGTAATAAAATTGTACTGACAATACTGAATGATTTAAATTCCTCTGTTTTCAAATCAAAAAGGAACCACTAAAATGCTAATAAAACAACTGTTGAAAGTTGGCAAAAAAGTTATCCGTTGGCCACGGTGGTGGACAATAAGGACGAAGATTTTCTTAAATGTAATCTGCCAACAAGTTAAAATAACAAGAAATTAAGAAACCTACTAATATAATACACATAGTTAGTGGTTAATTGTGTTTAACATTATCAAAGTAGAGTGTCTGTACCCCGGCTATATTCTGGTTTTACTTTTAGCAAATTACCCTTCAACCAAGGCAAAATTTGACCATTTACACCCATGCTATGAAAAGTGGGGGTATTTACCCCCATGGGTATTTTTTTTTATCCTATTACCAGATGAAAATCGATAGTATAACAACGATCGTATAAACTTTACCTTTATACTATCGCTATTTTTAGACCATGGTTTTCCGACCTCTATCTTAAGAACACTATATGTTTCAATGTGACGTCATAGCAAATGATGACGTTTAAGTAAACAAACACTTCGGAGTCAACTTGGAAAACCAGCGCTGTTTCTTTGAATTTTAAAGTATTAATACTCTTTTTGAACGATAAACGACCACAAAATAGGATAAATAGAATATTATGCGAGTTTTGGATAAAGATCAAGTTTATCATGCTCGGCACGAACCATGTTAGCGCTCGGCAAGCCTCGCGCTACATCGGTTCTAAGCCTCGCATGATAAACTTGATCTTTATCCAAAACTCACATAATATTCTCGATATCTATAATGCTGAATAATTGAGGGAAAAAAACAAGTCTATTATAAAAAAGTTTTCAGTTTAAAGAAATCGTAATTATTTTGTATTTAAAGTTGTTTACGGCCATTCCATATGCCTATATTATCATTTTTTTTATTATGATATTGTGTGACAGAGGTCCTAATTTAAGGACAACTCTTGTGTTTAAACTGTTAAACAAATTAACAGTATACTATATGCAAAGACTCACACTGGACAAATTAATCATTAAATCTACAATGAATGGGAAGTTAACATTTGTCCCTCTATTTACATTGTTTTTTATCATGATAGAGTTTTTTTCTCTAACCCGTGATATTAAAGAAAAGATGAAACTGATCAAACAGCAAAGCTCAGTCTTGTATGGTAGTAAATTACTGAGGATGTATATCTCATACACCATCACTCACTTACTAAGGCTCGATTGGTCATTGTCGGCTCGGGTACTACTTACATGTACCCTGGGTACTCTAAAGTATACTTACATGTACCCCGGGTACGGAATATATACTTAAACGTACCCGGTGATATTAGACTATTAAACCTGAGTTGTATATCCTCCCAAAATCCGATGTCGTAAAACACGCTACTGATTACCGTTAAACGATATTGTTTACCTTAAACAAACTTCTATTTTAAAATATCTGCATCATGTTGCTTTTTATCCCCACACTTTTTGAAGAGCGTGGGGATATTGTGGGTATCTCCGCCGTCCGTCTGTCCGTCCATCTGTCCGTCCTGGCCACTATCTCCTCCTACGCTTTATGCACTAGAACCTTGAAACTTACACACATGGTAGCTATGAGCATATGTGCGACCCTGCACTATTTGGAATTATGATCTGATCTGGTTATTTTACTATAATTTCTTCATTTCTACACTGATTGTCTTCAAATTGATACCGAACCTCTCTTATGACAATACGGTCAATCTCAACTATGCATGGCCCCATTACCAACCCTGGGGCGCCCCGCCCACATAGGCTACACCCACCCAAAATTGCCTTTTACTATAATTTCTTCATTTCTACACCGATTTACTTCAAATTGATACTGAACCTCTCTTATGACAATACGATCAATCTCAACTATGTATGGCCCCATTACCAACCCTGGGGCAGCCCGCCCACATAGGCCACGCCCATCCCAAATTGCCTTTTACTATAATTTCTTCATTTCTACACCAGTTCACTTCTAATTGATACTGAACTTTTCTTATGACAATACGGTCAATCTCAACTATGCATGGCCCCATTACCAACCCTGGGGTGCCCCTGGGTCAAACATGCGGCGTGGGGATACGCGTCGGCCTCTGCCACGCCATTTCTAGTTGAGTATGCGTGTCGATAATATAAAGGCTGTTTAAAGGAAAATTGACATAAATGTGAACATAATTAATTTTTACAAATTAGCCGACAACAACTGATTTAGCATTTAAATTCTCCGTTACGTTTTAGTATATTTATCGTACCCAGGGTACATGTAAGTATACTTAAGAGTAGTACCTGAGGTGCATGTAAGTACATGTAGTACCTGTGCCAAAAATGACCAATGGAGCCTTACTTACTGTATAATGATTATATCTCACCAACTACCTTAACCTTGTTGTGTTTATCAACCTGAAATTTATGTAAAATCTGGCTTTTTTACTTTAATTTTTCATTCAATGGATTATGCAATTTTTGACTTATCTCGTGGGGAATTATTTGAATCTTTGGATTTTAATGAAGACAAGCCAAAAGTGTCATTTTATTTTACAAACGAATCTAAAATGTATTTTAATGTTGTGTGTTTGTCACGCATAATTCAGTGGTTTCCAGAAAAATTTGAGTAGCCAGTTATATGGGCGGCAACTATGCAGTAAAACAAAAGCATTTGTGACATTTAACTTGCTATATTTGGGGAAAGTAGCCGGCATCTAGACTTAAAATAACCGGCGAAATGGCCGGCTGCCTGTACTTACAGAGAACACTGATAATGGTAAACTAAATAAAACAACTCACAGCGACTGGATTACCACTTTGTAAAATTGTTTTTTTTGGGTCATAATGGCTAGCATTCAATACAAATGTTATTAAAAAATATTGTGGTTTAAAATTCATTTTGATGATGAGATGAAAGAACAGAAAATGAAAGGGTATACAGGGATGAAAATTAGTGGTTTTCTGTGAACCCGGGGCAAGTAGATTTTGGCCTGGGCAACTCAATTTCAAAAGTTGGTAGTCGGCCGGGCAACTTGGTATTTTTAAAGCTTAAAAGAATTCAGTGCAATAAAAATTGAATACTATGCATTCACTTATTATTTGGGCACAAACAATTTTACCGTGTGAAGACCCTACAAAAAATGCTGATCTTTTTCTTACTTGGTACCTGGCGACACACATTTTCAAGTCTATTTCATTAAATTTGGCATATATATATTAATAAAAATGGCATTGTATGAACATGTCGTCATTCTATAAGCAACATAGAAGCATAATATGCATTCATCTACAGCGATTTTTCTTCTTCTTTGAAAAGTACCGGAAAAGGGCACTTTCCCAATCTTGGAAAAATTACATATTTCCCAAATGAAGGTTATTTTTTTTATTAACTTTAATTAATTTACTTATGCAGCGCTATGGCTAGAACCTCAGTAAATATAATATTAATAACTTGACATCAGTTATTCTCAATTTTAAGGTATTTGTCAGCAAAAAATCAAATACACTAATTTGAGTAATTTCCGAATTTGAAGATTTCACGACACAGTTTTCCCAATTTCAAGGTTTTCACGACTCAATTTTTCCCAATTTTGAGGTTTTCATTATCCGTTAATGTTTTACGCTGTCAGGTCCAGAAGCGCTCATTCTGTAGCTTGTTTGGACCATAATCTATAATGCGACCAAGTTTCAGCAGATTCGGCCCAGTGGTTCTGATTTTAAGTATAAGTACTATTACTCACTTCATTTATGCATATGAGCTCGGCTGTTTTCGGACAAAACCTGAAGTTTTGTCATAGCCAGCTCATTGTGTCATGTCGTGTCTTTTCGCCATCCGGCGTCCGCCATGCTAAAACCTTAACATGAACCCATTGTACCCACAATTTGTTTTCGTACCCAAATGTTTTTCGTACCCAAATGTTTTTTGTACCCATTTTTTGGTACCAAATTTTTTCGTACCCAATAATTTTTTTTCGTACCCAAATTTTTTCGTACCCATATTTTTTTTTTCGTACCCACATTTTGTTCGTACCCAATTTTTTTTTGTACTCTTTTTTTTCGTACCCAAACTTTTTTCGTACTCAAACTTTTTTGTACCAACTTTTTATTTGTACCCAAAATTTTTCGTACCCAATTTTTTTTTCGTACTCAATATTTTTCGTACTCATTTTTGTTTACCCAATTTTTTTTCGACCCAAATTTTTTCGTACCCAATTTTTTTTCGTTCCCAGTTTTTTCGTACCCAAATTTTTTTCGTACCCAAATGTTTTCGTACCCAAATTTTTTATTCGTATCCATTTATTTTTTTCTTACCCAAATGTTTTTGGTACCCAGATTTTTTGGTGAAATAATCGGCTTTCAATTTGATTTGATCTCCCCACTCATTCCATCCCGCGAAACCCTTGAGGTGTCGTATGGAATGAGTGATGTATTGGACGTCATCATTGATGACGTTCAATTGAACGAATGATTAAGGGGGCTAAGTTTCATTAAGTTGAGGCATATAGTCGCGATTTGTGGCGTTTGAAAACTGAACGGTAACTTTTGCTGAAATTTGACATGTATATGGACTAGAATGCGATCTACCTGTTGGCGTAAGCGTTATACCTGGGAAAAATCTTGTTTTTGATTAAATCACGAAAAAGTTTCGCAAGTTTGACAAAACCGGAACTACAAAATGCGGTATGTGGATATACCGAAATCCCTACCGAAATCCCCGATATCAAACTTTGATAAAAACAATGTTTCATTAGTGATTTCAGTGTATTTCGCAACAAACTATATTAAAAAAATACGCAGTTTTTCGATAAATAATCAATATTAATGGGTATTTCGTGGGATCTCGGGGATTCCTGGGGATTTTGGTAATTACGGGAATTTCGATATTTCTTCACACCCGTAAAAATGGCCGACTTCGCCAGAAAGAAAGGTAACAAAGTATTTACAAAATAACATCATCACAAACGATGTAAAGTGAACGCTACTTATCTGTTTTGTAGATAAGTATACGATCCATTGGAAAACACTAACATTAGACATAAAAAAGCCAGTGGATATGGAAATCTTCAGCGTTCGAAATAGCAGACGGCGTCGACCAATGGCTGCCAATACAGGTTCGAAAAGAACGCGAGAAAGTACTAACAAAATAACATAATTAAAAATGATGTAAAGTGAACGCTAATTCGCTGTTTTGTAGATAAGTATACGATCTATTGAAAAACCATAACATTTGACATAAAAACACCCGTGGATATGGAAATCTTCAGCGTAACGAAATAGCAGACATCACACGGCGTCTCATCTGAGTCTACGCTGTTTGCCAAGGCCGATAATATAATGAATGGAAATGCACAAACTCAGTAACTGGCAAGCAAATATGCATTAGTAGGTTGTTTCGTGATTATTTAGAAACGACTACATAATTCTTTTGGTTCAGCCAGTGCAACTTAACAGAAATAAGTATAAAAAGTTTCTACACCTGACAACAATGTGCCAACTTAATACAAGGTAAGTTGTTTACATTATTAAAAATATTGCAAGCTTACAGTATACAACAATAAACAGCTGGTACAATGTAATGTCATCGTTTTAATTTTAATAAGCCCGTGGTTAATTACCCTTTTTAATCTTATGGATCAATGCATCTCTAACACCTTCAATTGACTTGTTCATGAAAAATATACACCCTCAGTGCATGTTATCCCATACACCATCACTCACTTACTAAGGCTTGATTGATCATTCTCGGCTCGGGTACTACTTACCGGTACATGTACCCCGGGTACTCTTAACTTTACTTACTTGTACCCCGGGTACGGTAAATAAACTTAAACATACCCGCAAATATTAGATTGTATCCGAGTTGTATATCCGCCCAAAATCCGATGTCGTTAAACATGCTACCGATTAAAGTAAAACAATATTGTTTACCTTAAACAAACTTCTCTTTTAAAAAATCTGCATCAACATGCTTTTTAGTATGAGTGTTGAGAGGACGCCGTAGGAATAAGCAAGTAATCAAGAATACGTCTCTGTTTCTGCTTTTATTTCATTCATGTATAATGGCGATAAGGATTGACGACTAACATTGACGACAATGATCTCAAGCATTTACGACTAACACTGACAACAAGCATTGGCGACTAGATGTAACATTGACGATTCTCTAGTCTACAATAAATGAAATTAACAATAAAAAATGAATAATAAGATTATAGTACAACAGATATGCTTTTCAAAGTATAATATAATAGCATACACTCATTAGAATAAGAGGTTTTATAAATAACAATTTGAAACATTTTCAATAAATATCGAAATATCTTATACAATATTTATTGCACAGCATTAATTAATTGTTAAAACATAATAAAAATACCGAATATGGTGTTCTCCATTGAACGGACCTCGCAAACCAAATAATGTTTCTTTACAAAAATCTATGGCGGTAAAAAGTGAACGTGCGACATCGCGGAAAATTTTATACTTGACGACGTCATACAATTACGCGACTTTAAACAATTTAAGATTTAAAATTAAATCACGTTAATGATTTTAACAATGAGTTTTGATAATATAAATGCCATTGAACAGAAAATTGACATAAATGTGAACATAATTAATTTTTACAAAATAGCCGACAACAACCGATTTAGTGTTAAAATTCCCGGGCATGTTTTAGTATATTTACCGTACCCAGGGTTTGGGCCTTACTAACTGTATTATTATTATATCTCACCGACTACCTTTACCTTGTTGTGTTTATCAACCTGAAATTTATGTAAAATCCGACTTTCTTTACTTTTATTTTTCATTCATTTGATTACGCAATTGTTGACGTATCTCGTGGAAAATTATTTGAATCTTTGGATTTTAATGACGACAAGCTGGAAGTGTCAATTTATTTTAAAAACGAATCTAAGATGTATTTACATGTAAGTATTGTGTGTTTGTCATGCATAATTCAGTGTTTTCCAGAAAAATTTGAGTAGCCAGTTATATGGCCGGAAACTATGCAGTAAAACGAAAGCATTTGTGACATTAAATTGATATATTTGGGAAAAGTAGCCGACATCAAGAGTAAATGTAACCGGCAAAATCGCTGGCTGCCGGTATTTAAGTTAAGAGAACACTGATAATAGTAAATTAAATCTCTACGACAGGATTACAGCTTTGTTAAATTGTTTTTTGGGTGATAATGGTAAGCAATTCATACAAATGTTATTGAAAAATATTGTGCTTTAAAATTAATTTTGAGAATGGGATGGAAAAACAGAAAGTAAAGAGCATACAGGGATGGAAATAAGTGGTTTCCCGTGAGCCCGGGGCAAGTAGAATTTGGCCTGGGCAACTCATTTTCAAAAGTTGGTAAACTTCTTTTTTTTTCAGTTTAAATCAATTCAGTGCAATAAAAATTGAAAAACAATTGATCACCATGGATCAATACTAGTTAAATAACATTCATTATTTAGGAATAGGAGATGATTCAATTCAGGCTCATAATAATACATCATGCATTGAACATGTGAATTGTCAGTAAATGTATATAATTATCTATTATTTTATTTAAAAAATGCATAATAATATTCACATGTTCATATTTCTGGGCTCGTTATTCTTTATCTGGGCAACCAAAATACTAAAGATGGTTGCCCACAATAGTAAAAAGTTAGTTTCAATCCCTGGCATATCATTGTAACTTTATTGTTTAACTGCATTGCATTAAAATTGTGATTGAGGTAAGCTTGTTGTTTATAGTATATTTACTTTTTAGCTCGACTATTATATATGAAATATATATAGTGGACCTATCCGACTCACCCCGGCGTAGGTGCGCGCATTGGAATGTTTGCGTACCACCTCAAATATATTTCCTATGTCCATTGATATATTGCTATTATATTTTGCATACTTCTTTACCAACATAACCCCAATCTATAAACAAGAGCAGACAGCTTTATCAAGCATTTTAACAGAATTAGGCCATTGTTCACTTAGAATATGCATATTATAGATAAATCTATGTTAAAGTTTGCATACCACCTCAAATATTTTCTATGTCCCTTGACATATTGCTTTCATACATGTATTTTGCTTCTTAACCAACATGACCCCAATGTATAAACAAAAGCAGATAACTGTATCAAGCATTTTGTAACAATGATGGCCTTTTTTTCACTAAGAATAAGCATATAATTGATAAATCTATTTTAAAGTTTGCGAACCACCTTTAAATTGCAACAACTTCTTTATTATGCTCCCCCCAAATTTTTTAAGGGTGGAGCTTATAGTCGCCGCTTCGTCTGTCCGTCCGTGCATAATTTTTGTCCTGGCTATTTCTCAGCAACTAATGACTGGAATTCAATTAAACTAAATGGGAAGCTTCACTACCAAGAGGAGACATGCATATTATCAGCCGGTTCTGGTCGGATGATTTTTCACAGAGTTACAATGTATAGCCCTTTAAAATTTTCCATTAACTGTACATGTAACGCGATCTACCTGTTGGCGTATTCGTTATAACTGGGAAAAATCTAGTTTTTGATTAAATCACGAAAAAGTGGTGTTTTTTATTGCGCAATTACTATAAACACGTGGCTTGGCTGGAAGTACATGTAGCTTTAATAGCAACCCCAAGACAATTCACCTCCAGGAGACAATTCACGGGCTAGACAATTCAAATTAGATTTTTCATACCCCAATTTTTCGATTTTCGTAATCATTTTTTCGTACCCAAATGTTTTTCGTACCCAAATTTGTTCGTACCTAAAAAAAATTCATACCCATTATTTTCGTACCCAAATGTTTTTCGTACCCAAATTTTTCGTACCAGGCTTTTTCCGCTCCATTTTGGGAGTACGCCACACTGAAATTTTGGGAATTTCGCGTCGTGGAAACTCCCATTTTGGGAAAAAAATTAGTCGCAAAATTGGCTCAATTGGGAAAAATTATCGCATGTAAATAGTGTTTCTTATATTTCAATGAAGCCGTTTACTGGTAAATAACGACTTATTTGATAACTTATTATTAAAATTTTACAACGTATCATGAACATGTGAGATAATTGCAGGTTTTTAAATCTGAATTTGGGGAAAAGGCCTGGCTTTTTTGAGGAGAAAAAAATCGTGCGAAGCGCCGGAATTTGAGGAAAATAAGGAAAGTCTTAAATAATCATTAACATATTTTACAGTTTTTAAAACAAATTCAAGGCAACAGATAATTTAATTATGCAACACTTTCTATTTTCTATAACGGATCAGGTTAACTTGAATATTTTAAGTTAAAAAAAAATTAAAAAAATTGGGGAATTGGGATTTTTTTTTCAATTGGGAAAAAAACAACCAGATTTGCATTGGGAATGGGGCCGAATGTCGGACCCGTGGCATAGGGCGTACCCATTTTTTCGTACCTAAATTTTTGTTCGTTCCAAATTTTTTCGTACCAATTTTTTTCCGTACCCATTTTTTTCGTACCCAAATGTTTTTTGTTCCCAATTGTTTTCGTACCCAATTTTTTTTTCGTACCCATTTTTTTCGTACCCTAATGTTTTTCGTACCCAAATTTGTTGGTACTCATTTTTTTTTCGTACCATTCTTTTTCGTACCCAAACTTGTTCGTACCCAATTATTTTTCATACCCATTTTTTTCGTACCCAAATAAAAAAAAAATCGTACCCATTTTTTAGTACCCAAATTTGTTTCGTACCCAGATTTTTTCGTACCCAAATTATTATTTGTACCCATTTTTTTCTTACCCAAATAGTTTTTCGTACCCTAATTTTTTTCGTTTACTTTATTTTTTCGTACTCTTATTTGTTTTCGTAATCAAATAAGTTTTTTTTCCTGCCCATATTATGTTCGTACCCATTATTTCTTCGTACACAAATTTGTTCGTACCCATTTATTTTTCGTACCCATTTGTTCGTACTCTAATTTTTTTCGTACACAAATTTGTTCGTACCTAATTTTTTATTCGTACCGATTTTTTTCGTACCCAAATAATTTTTCGTACCTTTATTTTGTTCGTACCCTTTTTTTTTCGTACTCAAATTTGTTTTCGTACCCAAATTTTTTTTTTTTTCGTACCCACTGCCCACAAATATTTTCGTACCAATTTTTTTATAGAAATAATCGATTTTCAATTTGATTTGAACTCTCCACGCATTCCATCCCGCGAAACCCTTAAGGTGTCGCAACTCTAGTATGGAATGAGTGATGTATTGGACGTCATCATTGATGACGTTCATTCGAACGAATGATTAAGGGGGCTAAGTTTCGTTAAGCTGGGGCATATAGCCGCGATTTGGGCTTCTTGAAAACTGGCCCAGCACGTTTGCTGAAATTTGACATGAATATGGACAAGAATGCGATCTACCTGTTGGCGTAGGCGTTATACCTGGAAAAAATCAAGTTTTCGAGTATTTTGTGTTTAAATATTTTTTATGGGAAACCACACGCGCGCATGACGTCATAAAAAGCGCTTAGGCTAGCTTCCATCCTGTTAATAAACAAAGAAACCAAGTTACGCGCTATTAATTCAGTTAGGCGTTTAATCGAAAAACAAAGACGTAATTTAATTGTGTTTGAATATCAATCGGTAGTACACATGCATTTTTTTGTGCATATTGTGTTTTTTTAATGAACATGACATTCATCTATGTGTTATTCAACGTACTGTGTGCGACGAGTTGAAGGTTTACACGGCTAGGCTTTCCGAGATAAATGTAAGTACACACTGGTATTAGAATGGTATTCTATTTATCCGATAATATCTTGAATATAAATGATATTGAGACAATTACATTATAAGGGTTTAATAATTTATTATTTAATCAATAAATAAACGCGAACAGCAAATCAATTAATTTCGTTTGTAGTGGAAACCGAAAGTAAACAAACCAACCGTCAAAATGGCTGACGACATAGCAACGTAGGAATAAACACTCATAAATTATTTACAAAATAAGATCATCAGAAATGATGTAAAGTGAACGCTAATTCGCTGTTTTGTAGATAAGTATACGATCTATTGAAAATTCATAACATTTGACACAAAAACACCCGTGGATATGGAAATCTTTAGCGTAACGAAATAGCAGACATCACACGGCGTCTCATCTGGGTCTACGCTGTTTGCCAAGGCCGATAGTATAATGAATGGAAATGCACAAACTCAGTAACTGGCAAGCACATATGCATTAGTAGGTTGTTTCGAGATTATTAAGAAACGACTACATAATTCTTTTGGTTCAGCCAGTGCAAATAAACAGAAATAAGTATAAACAGTTTCTACACCTGACAACAATGTGCCAACTTAATACAAGGTAAGTTGTTTACATTATTTAAAATATTGCAAGCTTACAGTATACAACAATAAACAGCTGGTACAATGTAATGTCATTGTTTTAATTTTAATAAGCCCGTTGTTAATTACCCTTTTTAATCTTATGGATCAATTCATCTCTAACACCTTCAATTGACTTGCACATGAAAAATAAAACACACTACATGAAGCACTCTCACACCTTTGATAACTTTAATTACTGGTATAAAAATGTTTTATTGTTGATTTTTTATATTAAATTTCATTGAAGTTCTTATACTGCTAATTTATAGTTTGTTATGGTACATTGACGGCTATTAGTATTTAGACCACATTTATTCTGATGCTAATGACTAACTAGTATTTTTATATAAACGATGAGTTTTTTTTATTATAACTGACACTGTTAGAAACTGATGGTGTATACACCCTCAGTGCATGTTATTCCATACACCATCACTCACTCACTAAGGCTCGATTGGTCATTCTCGGCTCGGGTACTACTTACCGGTACATGATCCCCGGGTACTCTTAACTTTACTTACATTTACCCCGGGTACGGTAAATAAACTTAAACATACCCGCAAATATTAGATTGCATCCGAGTTGTATATCCGCCCAAAACCCGATGTCGTCAAACATGCTACCGATAAACATAAAACAATATTGTTTACCTTAAACAAACTTCTCTTTTAAAAAATCTGCATCAACATGCTTTTTAGTATGAGTGTTGAGAAGACGCCGTAGGAATAATCAAGTAATCAAGAATACGTCTCTGTTTCTGCTTTTATTTCCTTCATGTACATGTATAATGACGATAAGGATTGACGACTAACATTGACGACAATGATTACAAGCATTGACGACTAACACTGACGACAAGCATTGGCGACTAGATGTAACATTGACGATTCTCTACAATAAATGAAATTAACAATAAGAAATGAGTCATAAGATTATAGTGCAACAGATATGCTATTCAAAGTATAATATAATAGCATACACTCGTTAGAAAAAAAGGTTTCATAAATAACAATTTGAAACATTTTCAATAAATATCAAAAATCTTATACAATATGTATTACACAGCATTAATTAATTGTTAAAACATAATTTAAATACAGAATATGGTGTTCCCCATTTAACGGACCTTGCAAACCAAATAATGTTTCTTTTAAAAAATATATGACGGTAAAAAGTGAACGTGCCATGTCGCAGAAAATATTATACTTGACGACGTCATACAATGACGCGACTTTAAACAATTTAACATTTAAAATTAAATCACATTATTGATGTTAACAATGAGTTTTGATAATATAAATGCCATTGAACAGAAAATTGACATAAATGTAAGCATAATTAATTTTTACAAAATACCCGACAACAACCGATTTAGTGTTAAAATTCCCGGGAACGTTTAAGTATATTTACTGTACCCAGGGTACGAGCCTTACTAACTGTATTATTATTATATCTCACCGACTACAAGGTACCTTTACCTTGTTGTGTTTATCAACCTGGAATTTATGTAAAATCCGGCTTTCTTTACTTTTATTTTTCATTCATTTGATTACGCAATTGTTGACGTATATCGTGGAAAATTATTTGAATCTTTGGATTTTAATGGCGACAAGCTGGCATTGTCAATTTATTTTAAAAACGAATCTAAGATTTTAAGTATTGTTTGTTTGTCATCAGTGTTTTCCAGAAAAAATTGAGTAGCCAGTTATATGGCTGGCAATTATGCAGTAAAACGAAAGCATTTATGACATTTACTTGATATATTTGGGAAAAGTAGCCGGCATGTTAATATAAGAGTAAATGTAACCGGCAAAATCGCTGGCTGCCGGTATTTAAAGATAACACTGATAATAGTAAACTAAATCTCTACGACAGGATTACAGCTTTGTAAAATTGTTTTTTGGGTGATAATGGTTAGTAATTCATACAAATATTATTAAAAAACATTGTGCTTTAAAATTAATTTCGAGAATGGGATGGAAGAACAGAAAATGAAGAGCATACAAGGATGGAAATAAGTGGTTTCCCGTGAGCCCTGGGCAAGTAGATTTTTGCCTAGGCAATTCAATTTTAAAAGTTGGTAAACTTTTTTTTTTAAATCTTAAAACAATTCAGTGCAATAAAAATTGAAAAACAATTGATCACCATGGATCAATACTAGTTAAATAACTTTCATTATTTAGGAATAGGACATGATTCAATTCAGGCTCATAATAATACATCATGCATTGAACATGTGTATTTTCAGCAAATGTATTTAATTATCTATTATTTTATTAAAAGAATGTATAATATTCACATGTTCATATTTCTGGGCTCGTTATTCTTTATCTGGGCAACCAAAATACTAAAGATGGTTGCCCACAATAGTAAAAAGTTAGTTTGAATCCCTGGCATATCATTGTAACTTTATTGTTATAAGCATTGAATTAAAGTTGTGATTGAGGTTAGCTTGTTGTTTATAGTGTATTTACTTTTTAGCTCCACTATTATATATGAAATATATATAATGTAGCTATCCTACTCACCGCGGCGTCGGCGTGCACATTGGAATGTTTGCGTACCACCTCAATATATTTCCTATGTCCATTGCCAGATTGCTTTTATATTTTGCATACTTCTTTACCAACATAGCCCCAATCTATAAACAAAAGCAGACAACTGTATCAAGCATTTTAACAGAATTAGGCCCTTTTTCACTTAGAATATGCATATTATAGATAAATCTATGTTAAAGTTTGCATACCACCTTAAATATTTTCTATGTCCCTTGACATATTGCTTTCATACATGTATTTTGCTTCTTAACCAACATGACCCAATGTATAAACAAAAGCAGATAACTGTATCAAGCATTTTGTAACAATTATGGCCTTTTTTTTCACTAAGAATAAGCATATAATTGATAAATCTATTTAAAAGTTTGCGTACCACCTTTAAATTGCCACAACTTCTTTATTATGCCCCCCCCAAATTTTTTAAGGGGGGAGCATATAGTCGCCGCTTCGTCTGTCCGTTCGTGCACAATTTTTGTCCTGGCTATTTCTCAGCAACTAATGACTGGAATTCAATTAAACTTAATGGGAAGCTTCACTACCAAGAGGACACATGCATATTATCAGCCGGTGCTGGTCGGATGATTTTTCACAGAGTTACAATGTATGGCCCTTTGAAATTTTCCATTAACTGTACATATAACGCGTTCTACCTGTTGGCGTATTCGTTATAACTTGGAAAAATCTACTTTTTGATTAAATCACGAAAAAGTGGTGTTTTTTATTGTGCAATCGCTATAAACACGTGGCTTGGCCGGAAGTACATGTAGCTTTAATAGCAACCCCAAGACAATTCATCCCCAGGAGACAATTTTTTTCGTACCCCTTTTTTTTTCGTACCCAATTTTTTTCGAACCCAATTTTGTTCTTACCCATTTTTTTCGTACCTAATTTTTTGTTCGTACCAAATTTTTTTTTTCGTTCCCATTTTTTTTCGTACCCAAATGTTTTTCGTACCCAAATTTGTTCGTACCCATTTTTTTTTCGTACCAATCTTTTTCGTACCCAAATTTGTTCGTACCCAATTATTTTTTTCATACCCATTTTTTTCGTACCCAAATAAAAAAATTCGTACCCATTTTTTTAGTACCCAAATTTGTTTCGTACCCAGATTTTTTCGTACCCACATTTTTATTTGACCCATTTTTTTTGTACCCAAATAGTTTTTCGTACCCTAATTTTTTTAGTTTCCTTTATTTTTTCGTACTCTTATTTGTTTTCGTAACCAAATTAGTTTTTTTCCTGCCCATATTATGTTCGTACCCATTATTTCTTTGTACACAAATTTGTTCGTACCCAAATGTTTTTCGTACCCATTTGTTCGTTCGCAATTTTTTTTCGTACACAAATTTGTTCGTACCTAATTTTTTATTCGTACCCATTGTTTTTGTACCCAAATAGTTTTTCGTACCTTTATTTTGTTCGTACCCTTTTTTTTCGTACTCCAATATGTTTTCGTACCCAAATTTTATTTTTTTTTCGTACCCACTGCCCACATATTTTTTCGTACCAATTTTTTTATAGAAATAATCGATTTTCGATTTGATTTGAACTCTCCACTCATTCCATCCCGCGAAATCCTTAAGGTGTCGCAACTCTAGTAATCGATTTTCAATTTTTTTCAATTTGATTTCATCTCTCCACTCATTCCATCCCGCGAAACCCTTAAGGTGTCGCAAGTCTAGTATTGGACGTCATCATTGATGACGTTCAATCGCACGAATGATAAAGGGGGCTAAGTTTTGTTGAGCTGGGGCAAATCACTGCGATTTGGGCGCCTTGAAAACTGGCCCAGAACGTTTGCTGAAATTTGACATGTATATGGACAAGAATGCGATCTTCCTGTTGGCGTAGGCGTTATACCTGGGAAAAATCTAGTTTTTGATTAAATCACGAAAAAGTTTCGCAAGTTTTACATAACCGGAATTACAAAATGCGGTACGTGGATATACCGAAATCCCTACCGAAATCTCCGAAATCAAACTTTGATAAAAACAATGTTTCATTAGTTATTTCAGTGTATTTTGCAACAATCTGTATTAAATACGCAGTTTTTCGATAAATAATCAATATTAATGGGGATTTCGTGGGATCTCAGGGATTCCTGGGGAGTTTGGTAATTACGGGAATTTCGGTATTTCTTCTCACCCGTCAAAATGGCTGTCTTCGCCAGAATGAACGCTAAGAATAGTATTTACAAAATAACATCATCACAAACGATGTAAAGTGAACGCTACTTATCTGTTTTGTATATAAGTATACGATCCATTGGAAAACACTAACATTTGACATAAAAAAACGCCAGTGGATATGGAAATCTTCAGCGTTCGAAATAGCAGACGGCTAATACAGGTTCGAAAAGAACGGGAGAAAGTATTAACAAAATAACATAGATGATGTAAAGTGAACGCTAATTCGCTGTTTTGTAGATAAGTATACGATCTATTGAAAAACCATAACATTTGACATAAAAACACCCGTGGATATGGAAATCTTTAGCGTAACGAAATAGCAGACATCACACGGCGTCTCATCTGAGTCTACGCTGTTTGCCAAGGCCGATAATATAATGAATGGAAATGCACAAACTCAGTAACTGGCAAGCATATATGCATTAGTAGGTTGTTTCGTGATTATTTAGAAACGACTACATAATTCTTTTGGTTCAGCCAGTGCAACTTAACAGAAATAAGTATAAAAAGTTTCTACACCTGACAACAATGTGCCAACTTAATACAAGGTAAGTTGTTTACATTATTTAAAATATTGCAAGCTTACAGTATACAACAATAAACAGCTGGTACAATGAAATATCATCGTTTTTATTTTAATAAGTCCGTTGTTAATTACCCTTTTTAATCTTATGGATCAATGCATCTCTAACACCTTCAATTGACTTGTTCATAAAAAATATACACCCTCAGTGCATGTTATCCCATAAACCATCACTCACTAACTAAGGCTCGATTGGTCATTGAATGATTCTCGGCTCGGGTACTACTTACCGGTACATGTACCCCGGGTACTCTTCACTTTACTTACATGTAACCCTGGTACGGTAAATACACTTAAACATACCCGCAAATATTAGATTGTATCCGAGTTGTATATCCGCCAAAAAATCTGATTTCGTTAAACATACTACCGATTAACGTAAAACAATATTGTTTACCTTAAACAACCTTCTCTTTTAAAAAAATCTGCATCAACATGCTTTTTAGTATGAGTGTTGAGAGGACGCCGTAGGAATAAGCAAGTAATCAAGAATACGTCTCTGTTTCTGCTTTTATTTCCTTCATGTATAATGACGATAAGGATTGACGACTAACATTGACGACAATGATCACAAGCATTTATGACTAACACTGACAACAAGCATTGGCGACTAGATGTAACATTGACGATTCTCTACAATAAATGAAATTAACAATAAAAATGAATACACGTAATAAGGATATAGTACAACAGATATGCTTTTCAAAGTATAATATAATAGAATACACTCATTAGAATAAGCGGTTTCATAAATAACAATTTGAAACATTTTCAATTAATATCGAAATATCTTATACAATATTTATTACACAGCATGAATTAATTGTTAAAACATAATATAAATACCAAATATGGTGTTCCCCATTTAACGGTTCTTGCAAACCAAATAATGTTTCTTTAAAAAATCTATGGCTGTAAAAAGTGAACGTGCGACGTCGCGGAAAATTTTATACTTGACGACGTCATACAATGACGTGACTTTAAACAATTTAAGATTTAAAATTTAATCACATTAATAATTTTACAGAGCTCCAGATAAGGATTTGTGAAATTTGTAACGGTACTGCCACTGACAGAAAGACAAGGAGTAACGCTTAAAATCAATTAGTACCTGTACTACCATATCCAAAAATACAGGTAGTACTGTACTACCCGTGTTCTTGGATATTGAAGGGTGTATAACTGACTTTACATTGTAACCATTGTAGCAATTATAATAAATATATGTAGCTTCTAAAATAGTTATTGTATTAGGTTTTCCATTCTGAATTATGATGCAAATACCAGTACACATTAAAACTCATGACTAATACTATTTCTTCATTTTTCTTGACAAGAAAACACAAGCCAACTAGTAAGCTAAGTATATGAACACTTATTTCACTGTCTCATTCGTTTTCCATCGTGTTTTCTAAAGTTTTGAGCCACCGATGCAATCAAATTGTTTAATATCGGGGCGATAATGTCTTTTTCTGGGTTTACCGATTTAATGTCAGGATGGTTAGACGACACCGTATGTAGTCATTATATGACAACAAAGTGTTGTTTTGAACCGCTTTCGGTAAGCCGGCATTCCATTGCGCGCCATTCTATACAAGAGTTACAATGTATGGCCCTTTGAAATTTTCCATTAACTGTACATATAGTGCAATTCTTGCCCAGGCTTTTTCTCAGCAACCAATGACCGGCATTCAATGAAATTTATGGGAAACTTCACTACCAAGAGGACATGTGCATATTATCAGCTGGTTCTCGTCGGATGATTTTTCACAGGGTTATGGCCCTTTGAAATTTTCCATTGAACATATAGTGCAATTCTTGTCCGAGCTATTTCTCAGCAACTTATTATGGGAATTCACTGAAACTTCATGGGAAGCTTCACTACCAACAGGAGATGTGCATATTATCAGCCGGTTATGGTCGGTTGATTTTTCACAGAGTTATGGCCCTTTAAAATTTTCTATAAACTGAACATATTTATGTCGTGCAATTCTTGTCCGGGCTATTTCTCCCCAACTACTGACTCCAATACAATAAAGCTTTATGGGAAGCTTAACTACCTCTAGGAGATGCGCATGTTATAAGTGGGTTCAGGTTAGATGATTTATTTAGAGAGTTGTGGCCCTTTGAAATTTTTAAGTTACTTAACCATCCATTGTATTATTTTGTCCAAAGTTATGCCCCTCAAGACGTTTCCTTTTATCTGAATATATAGTGCAATATTGTGACCAAAAAACCTTTGGGGAGCACCACCCGTCTCCGATTGTTTCTTGTTTATCATCAAATTTGATTCATGCTTTGACAACACAACACTAACCTGACATACAACAATGGACTCCACCCAAACTTGAAATAAAATCTTATTAGTTTGTTTTATGTCTTTACAAATGTTAAATTTGTTCGTACCCAAATAGTTTTCGTACCTTCATTTTTTTTCGTTCCCTATATTTTTCGTACTCTAATTTGTTTTGGAAACCAAATTTTTTTTTCGTACCCACATTTTTTTTCGTACCCAATTTTTTTCATACACAAATTTTTTCGTACCCAAATTTCGTCGTACCAATTTGTTCGTACTCAATTTTTTTTCGAACCCAAATTTGTTCGTAACTTATTTTTTATTTGTACCCATTTTTTTCGTACCAAACTAGTTTTTCTTACCCTCATTTTGTTTGTACCCTTTTTTTCGTACTCAAATTAGTTTCGTACCCAAATTTGTTTTTTTTTGCGTACCCACATATTTTTTCGTACCAATATTTTTAGGAATAATCGATTTTCAATTGAATTTCAGCTCTCCAATAATCGATTTTCAATTTGCTTTGATCTCTCCACTCATTCCATCCCGCGAAACCCTTAAGGTGTCGCAACTCTAGTAATATGGAATGAGTGATGTATTGGACGCCATCATTGATGACGTTCATTCGAACGAATGATAAAGGGGGCTACGTTTCGTTAAGCTGGGGCAAATCACTGCGATTTGTGCTTCTTGAAAACTGGCCCAGCACGTTTGCTGAAATTTGACATGTATATGGACAAGAATGCGATCTACCTGTTGGCGTAGGCGTTATACCTGGAAAAAATCAAGTTTTTGATTAAATAACGAAAAAGTGGTGTGTTTTTATTGCGCAATCGCATTAAAATGAGTTCTCGCCTGAAGCCGATTCACCCCAGGAGACAATTCACGCGCTAGGCAATTCAAATTTGATTTTTAATAATACATAATGCGATTTTATTTCAAAATTAATAAATAATTTCATCTTGCGTTTAACATACGTTTTAGAAAATATTAACAAAACAAACAAAAACAAACAACCGTTAAATTTTATTGTTGTAAATATGGTAACCTGATTACATATCCACTAGCGTCTATGCATATTTACACATAAAAAATAGTTCGCAAGTAAGCAACAAACAATCACATTTAAACGCAAATTTTTTAACAAAATATATAAATTTAAGCTAGAAATCGAAACTTAAATACAATGTCTGCACTAAAAACACAATACCAATAGTTTTTACAATAACACATTCGACGTGTACATGTACTTCCAACAACACGCCAACCGCTATTTTCAAAGCGAATGTGTAGAGTAACATTTCAACAATAAAGACAAAATGGAACTGGAGTTTAACGTAGTGCGCAAATTGGAAGTGATTACAGTATTTTTTTTTTCAACTTCGTAGTATACGTTTAGTTGTGAGATGTTAACGGTTTCCCCAAAAAACATGCCTTCGCTACGAAGTCAAAGTGGGTGGGGAACGAGACTGCTTGTGGATTTCGAGTTGCTGGAAGTTTGTAACGAAGCTGCTTTTGTGCAATATTCAGCGATTTTGCAAGCTGTGTGTTTGAAGTCGGAGATATATATTGCTGACATTAATGATGTTGTGTACGTTCTTGTTACCACTGATCTGCATATGATACCAGTGGGAGAGCATCCCGAATCCCACATACTATGTGACATAGTCTGCAACAGATGTTTCCTGGTCGAGTGGTCGGTAAGTTTCATCGTTATACATGCATATTACACATTTTACATTATTTGTGCTATTTTTGACACCCATTTTTCATGCTGATAAACCAACGGTCAGTGCCAGTAGTCCTACTGTCATTGGTCTGTGTGCTTGTTGAAAGTACATGTAGAAAGGGTTGTTTAGCTCCAATAAGCCATGTTGCTATTTTTTGGATAAAATTTATGGCAGTGGGCTTTTTTATCTTTGTGCAGCAACCTCTGCCGCCTCATTTTGTGAAAACATGAGGCGCACACTGTTCATATTGTGGTAAAAGGAGTTGCGCAATGTTCAAAGTGAGAAAAATTGGTGGTGACTATTCAACATTGTGAAAAATTTGTCGGGCATTGTTTAAAATTCCTAAAATATCAGTAGCAAACTTTTAAAAATTGTGAAAACAAGTGTCTCGCAATGTTGAAAATTGTGAAATATGAGTCGTGCAATGTTGAAGATTAAAAAAATGAGCCTCGCAATCTTGACAATTATGAAAAATAAGTTGCACACTTTTCAAAATTGTGAACAAATGAGTTGTGAAAATAATTAATTGAGCATTGTTCAAATTTGTGAAAATATGAGTCTCAGTAACGACATCAGCAACCATATGCCACTCAGCATAACAACATCAGCATTAGTCGCTAACTGTTGAGAAATGTGAAAAAATAAGTTGCACGCTTTTTAAAACATTGACCATTTGCATCGCGAATTCCTATAATTTGTGCAAAAAACAGCTATCACTATTAATAATTCAGGAAAAAAAAACAAGTCTATTATAAAAAAGGTTTTCAGTTTATAGAAATTCGTAATTATTTTTTATTTAAAGTTGTTTACGGCCATTTCATATGACTATCATATTTTTTATAATGATATTGTGTGCCTGTCTAATTTGTAATTTGTTCAAGTTGTGCTATAAAGATGTTATTTTAATAATCTTTATTTGACATTCTGTCTCATGTTGGATTACTTGTTATATTTTATTATTATATAAAAATGGCATCGCATGAACCAGTAGTCATAGTATAAGCAACATTGAAGCCTAATATGCATTCATCTATTATTATTTGGGCACAAATAATTTTACTGTGTGAAGACCCTACATAAAAATGCTGATTTTTTTCTTACTTGGTACCTGGCGACACACATTTTCAAGTCTATTTCATTAAATTTGGCATAGATATTTATAAAAATGGCATCGTATGAACCAGTAGTCATAGTATAAAGCAACATTGAAGCCTAATATGCATTCATCTATTATTATTTGTGCACATATAATTTAACCGTGTGAAGACCTTAGATAAAAATGCTGATTTTTTTCTTACTTGGTACCTGGCGACACACATTTTCAAGTCTATTTCATTAAATTTGGCATAGATATTTATAAAAATGGCATCGTATGAACCAGTAGTCATAGTATAAGCAACATTGAAGCCTAATATGCATTCATCTATTATTATTTTGGGCACAATAATTTTACCGTGTGAAGACCCTACATAAAAATGCTGATTTTTTTCTTTCTTGGTATCTTGCGACACACATTTTTAAGTCTTTTTCATTAAATTTGGCATATACATGTATATTTATAAAAATGGCATTGTATGAACATGTCATCATAGTATAAGCAGAGAAGCACAATACGCATTCATCTATTATAATTTGGGCTCATACAATTTTACCGTGTTAGCACCATATATCAAGTTGCAGATCAAGGTCGCCGTGGTGTAATGGATATGGTGTCCGCCTAGCGACTGGGAGGTCAAGGGTTCGATCCCCGCTGTAGGAGCGTTCTTTCGATTTCTCATGTAGACACGAAGTACTGGTTCTAGGCCCAGGAAACGGACTCGAGAGCATTTTAAATAAGTAGGAATTACTTTCTATGCAATCGAGCTAAAATAAATAGGTTTAAACTAAAACTAAACTAAGTTGCAGATTTTTTAAATATTCGCCACATACCCACAGGCATTTTCATTAATATCTCAGAAAAATAGACCTATATATTAATACACATGGCATCTAAAGAACATTTATCATAGTTAAACATGGTTCCCAGCCAACCTGGAAATCAGGGAAAACCTGGAAAAAGACTTTCACTTTTTCCAGTCAGGGAATTTGGGAAAAGTTCCTGAAATCAGGGAAAAATCAGTTAATTTTGTTTGGGCAGACTTTCCCAACTTGTCTCGAGAAGTCCATACAATTAAAACAGCAAGTTATTTCCTCTGCATGGCTATGGTGACTTTGAAGTTTACATGTAGCTTTAAAAATAAGTTATGTCTGCAACTGCTATTATTCAGGGTGTCTAAAACAAGAAATAGGTCGAAATTATGATCCTGGACGTTTTATTTTCCATCAGTGAAAAATCAGGGAATTTTGTTCATACAAAAAAGCTGGGAACCCTGTAATAAAGCAATCTAGAGGCATGAAATGCATTTTTCTATTATGATATGTCCACAAATTATTTTCACTAAGTGATGACCTAGCTTGAATATGAGGATTTGATGAATATGTCATGCTTACCAACATACATTTTAGTCGTATATCAGGATTCAATACCTATACCTTAGTGAAAATGGCATCGGAAGAAACATTTCGTCAAGTGAATGTAATAACTAGGGTAACTGACATTTTGTGAATTGTTCAGGAAAGCATATTTTCAGACATTTTCAAAAATACAGTAAGAGCACTTACGTTATTTTTTGCGCTCAAAATATTTCAGTGTTGAAAGTTATGGTAACTGCTCCTTTTTACTTTTTTATTGTTTTTAAAGAGACATATCAATTTGGAGTTTGTTTCGTTTTTCAAATGTTATTATAATACTAATCAGAAAATTTGAATACGGAAACATGCGTATTATTTTAATAGAACATTTTTTTGCTTCTCCTGAAAATTTAACAAAATGTCAGTTACGCTACTTTTTGCGTTCAGAAAACGACATTGTTTGTTATGTCAATTTCAAAAATTTGATTAAAACATTATTTTACCAAAAAGGTTGACTTAATATTTTAACAGTTGATGTATGTCACCTAAATAAACACAAATTGAAAAAAGTAAAAATTTATAAAAATGTCAGTTACATGACTTATTACATTCAGTAGGCGATTTGTTCATTGTACTAGATGGAATGAAACATTATATCTATCCATCTTATAGTTTTATTGCAGTTTCAGTAATATTCTGTCTATAAATGATTTCAACATGATATAATTATAAATCATTGCTAGCAAATGTGTATATATGAAACAAAAATTAAAAAATAGACGGTTTATTTTTCCCCATTTTTGTATATATATCTATGTATACATCTTTGTTGTAAACAGTTATGCGACATGTGTCAGAAACGCCCAGTACAAATATATGGACAGAATGATTTTTCACTTACCGGTATGTGGGTGTATGTTGGCTACACTTCACAAGATACAGACATTGTAGTTTAATTGAAAAACGCATCTTACAATGTGGGATGAGTTCTGGGTTCAAGCCCCAGCAGTGGCCTATCATGTGTGATATACAGAGCCATTATGATTAAATATACACAGTTATCTTTTTAAACAATACAATTAAATATAAGGAATAATGTTAAAGGGGCATTGCTGCTTAGCCATTTTTGGGATTGTATTGTGATTTTTGGCCAAATTTGACACTGAATAACAGGGTTTATATACATACCAAGCATAAATGCTTCTCTAAATTTGTATAAAAAAAGTCGAAGTGTGCAGAATATTAAAAATTTGCACTTTCTGATGTCTAAAGGTCATTAAATGCCACTTAAAGTTTAATTTTTTTGTACAAAATGACCCATTTTGTGCTGTCCATTATTGGTTAATGTTTTACGCTGTCAGGTCCAAAAACGCTCATTCTGTAGCTTGTTTGGACTATAATCTATAGTGTGGCCAAGTTTCAGCAGATTCGGTCCAGTGGTTCTGATTTTATACGTCGTGCCTAGCTTTTATTAGTCCACTACCGGTTTCACCGGAGGGGACTTATGGTTTGCGCTCTGTGTGTCCGTCAGTCAGTAAGTCTGTCACACTTTTCTGAATCCTGCGATAACTTTAAAAGTTTTTAATATTTTTACATGAAACTTGAAACATGGATGGATGGCAATAAGGACATTTTGTTCCTACGTCAAAAATTCTGGTTTCTATGGCAATATGGAATGAGTGATGTATTCGACGTCATCATTGACGACGTTCATTCGAACGAATGATAAAGGGGGCTAAGTTTCGTTAAGTTGAGGCATATAGCCGCGATTTGAGTTTCTTGAAAACTGGCCCAGCACGTTTGCTGAATTTTGACATGTATATGGACAAGAATGCGATCTACTGTTGGCGTAGGCGTTATACCTGGCAAAAATCAAGTTTTCGAGTATTTTGTGTTTAAATACTTTTATGGGAAAGGGCACGCGCACAGATAAACATTGTGACGTCACTTCACAAACAGCGTTAGACATCCGCCATCTTGTAACGCGACAAAGAAACTCAGTGTTATTAATTCAATAAACACAGAAAATATGATTGTGTTTAATTATCATTAATACAAATGTCTATATTTGTGCAGCGGATGTTTATTCCGACGGATACGACAGAATTACGTAAGTATCATTGTGTACTTTACAGTAGATTTTACTACGGAAGAAATTATTATATCTCACTCAGTCACTGACGAAATGAGCTTGACACATAAACAACAACCGGATCGGATTTACATCCACATAATATTGTGCGAATCCGATGCAATTCAAATTACTAATGTTTGATAACGTTGATGAATTCGTTATGTCAATATGCATTAACTTTCAAGGGGAATAATTATAATTGAAATGTGCGATTCAATGACAGTGTTATATTGGGATAATTAGTCGTTAAGCCGTAACAGATAAGTATTTAGTTTGTTGTGTTTCATTTTCAACATAGTTTTACCGTTTTTTCCTTAAAGTAAAACAGTTCAGTCGTCATTATATCTTGAATTTTAAATATTGAAATACATGTCGGATATTTCATATTTTCGGACGTTGCTACGTAAGCTAGTTGTCAACATAATTATTAAGATACATATTTACCTTTTACCATACAGTTGTGCAGCTGTTGTCTACTTAATGACGCGCTGTTTAATGTCTATAATGTTTTTCTGCCCGTGATGATAATAAGTCTTTAAATCAACAAACCCCAGCAATGTGAATGGTCTGTCAACATTAGAAAAATATAGCTAAAGAAAGTTCAGTGTACAATTTATATGGTATTGACATACCTGTACTCTGAAGCCAACTCTGTATCGAAAGTCAACCAGAGTCGTAACAATTTATGTCACGCTATAAATCAAAGAATACTCATTTTCTTGGATACATTTCTACATATATTGGTGGATGAATATAAATTACTGCATCGAGGAATATTTTAAGGTTTAAATGTTTCAAATGCATCTAACAATAGATGAAAATAACTCTCATCAGTCTGAAATTCACAATTTTGAAGCCATTGTCGCTTTGTCCAAGACTAGTTTCATTTGGATACTGTCGGATCATCCTTGACATCTTTTGCTGATATTGTAAACATTACCTTTGTTTTCTGAAATCTATTATTTGTGATTAACAACATATGTCTGGTGGATTATAAAACTGATTTCAGTGTGAATCGGGTAGTTTTAAATATTTACTTTGAGTTTGTATTTACACTACAATTGTTCACAAAACAAGCCAGAATATTCTAAAATACCGGGAAATGTCATTCTGAATTTGAAAACACTTGAGCACATGGTATACAAATATACAAGTACAAATTTTATTTTAGTCGGTTTGTACATAACAAGTATAGCATTAGCGATGTATCGCTATTGACCGACATATGGTATGCTACTAAAAGTAGAAATACCGTGAAATCTACTAAAAGTAGAAATACCGTGAAATCTCGGGAGATTCGCATTTCAAGAAAGTCTGTCACATCGCTGTTTTTCTCGATATGTAAGAGCAGAATAGATAAATTTTAAATGTTTAAGATAGTATTTTGTGAAAGAATGTATTGGTTAAATGTGAAAAATGTCAATCTTTCCAATCAAGTGATTGATTTGGGCCAATAACTGCATTTTAAAGCTGTTTTGGACCGGTCTTTGTTAACTGTCAACTTTTTGGGATTTTGTGGTTGACTTTCCTAATGGGGTTGGTCCATAAATATAAAGTCGCGCCAGTCAAAAATCATAAAAAGCAACATTTAAAGTTATGGTAGCCAGAATTAGAAAAATATGTACAACTGATCAATATCAATCATGACAGACTGATGTCTCAGGTAAGTGCAGTGATTTTTCCACCAGATTCTCACAAAGGTGATCCCGGTTGATTTCTCCACAATTGAATATATGTCAGTGCACAAATAAATTATACAGCAGGTAATGACAATCGATAAATGTCTTAGTTTTAATTTAATTGTTTGCACAAATTTGGACCCTCTTGTGTCTGGGATCTGTTGGGTTAAATGACTTTTACAACAAAACATACATCTCTGAATCTGCGATACATTACAGTTAAAGTTTAAGACATGTAAAATACCAGTATTCAGATCTGAAAATATCAAAAAAAAACTCTTATGGTATGAAATACATATATCTTGTGACGTATTTTCATTTAAAATCTTGAATTTAATGACGACTTGAATGTAATGACGACAAGTCGGACATGCAGTTGTTAAATATTTTAATACGTATATCGTGTGACATAATTTCATTTAAACTCTAGATTTTAACGACATTAGTCTGACGCGTTATTTTATTTAACAGTAAAAAAAAAATAAGTAGACTATCAAAAGAATACAAAAAGAAAGGTACTTGTAAATAAAGACTCCTTCATTCCGTATAAAGATTGTAAGTTACAGCAGAGCTCCAGATAACTTTTCTGAGTAATTGGGTTAATACCCACTACTTATGAGTTCAATTGGGTATTTTCATATTCAATGGGTACAAAAAAGTCGGTACCCACTACTTTAATTGACAATTGGGTACTTTTGTTTTAAAATTAGGTATGTTCATTGTCTTAAATTCTCACCTGCTTACCTGAATAAGCTGGTTGAAGTTCCACTCTTAATTGATTAGTTTCAGAGATTTTGTGTTATTATGTAGATGTATCCATAATATACAGTCTTGATTTTTAAAAAAGTTCAACGATTTTTTCCACCAGTTTTCTTACAATGAGAGCACTGACCGCGATTGCCTCCGAAACAATATCGTCAAGAATTAGTTTCACTATATTTTCCGCTTCTGATTTTTTGTTGCCTGCAGTTAAATATCTTGAAATTGAGTTTGTTAGTGCTTGGGATACGATGTTTCCATTTTTAAGGCCTCACGGTTTCGACATTTTCACAACAATGACACGTATACTGAAAGCGCTTGGACAGAGTGGAAAGAATCCGGGTATTTCGGACCAGGGTATTTCCGGGACAGATTTACTCGTTATGCAAAGGAAAAATATGATATGCGTAATCGGCAATTTCATTGGGTTTTGGAACGCATGGTTTTATTTTTCTATGTGTTATTGGCAATTTACATTGGGTATTTACACAAATGCGCACCTTATCTGTAGCTCTGTTACAGTAATCTGTGAAACAACGTCATTAATAAACAAAAAAATATGTTTGACCACAACGGTGGCTAATAATGTTTACGAAAAATACAAAAATATAGATTTATCTATTACATAACATGTTAGAATTTTATCATGCATTTATAATCACTCATAAAGAGATTTCAATATACAGTTACATGCATAGACAGTTTTTAAGCCAGTGCCTTTTGAATTCAGAAAATAAGCAAGATAAAACATAAAATTGGGCAAAATAGATAGTAAACCATAAAATTGAGAAAAATGAAGCATTATTAATATGATTATAAATAACAGAATTACAATAATATTGTTTTTAAGTGCATGAATCATTGATTGAGTGCATTTTTAATTTATATTATAAAATGCTGCTTGAATTTCTTTAAACCTTTCATATGTAAAAAAGAAATATCATCTGCTAGTGCAAAATATGACTGGGAAAGCTGGTTTATGGTCATTTCGTAGCAAAGAGAAGAAAATAAGTGCATTAAATAAATGAATTAATACTTTTGTATCTGGAATAGTTGTATTTTAAATCGATCCTCCACCCTATTATGGCCGAATAAGGGCTAAATTGCTTTCCGACTTGAAATGAAAAGGCATATTGGTTGATCGTGTAGCGTTTATGTGCAAAATTTGAGGGCCAATTGATAAAGCTTGTTGATGCCAAAACAGGTAATAATAATAATTATTATCAGGTACATGTACACAAGCAAATAAGTATATTTAACCTTTCAGTGCGGGAACCGAATTTTAAAGGCCTTTGAAAACAGTTTGGATCCAGATGAGACGCCACAGAACATGGCGTCTCATCAGGATCCAAACTGTTTGCTATTCTGATAGTATTCTTTGAAAAAAAATCGAAGAAGAAATGCTAATTTTAGAAATTTAGCAGACGACATTTTAGCAGACGACAAATTTCCCAGCATGCCAAGGGTTTAAGATGCTTAAGGTGTGGGAAGACTCATAATCAGGTTTGGTGTCCCTCAAACCCTAAGCGTCATGTTATTCCTTATGCAGTTTGTATAGATAGTGCCGCATCCTGACACGTAAAGCTGTGCTTTGTTGGCAGCGTTAGTTGGCTGTTAACAGGTTCATTGTGGTTATCTCCACCATCAGTCTGTCCGTCTGTCCTAGCCACTATCTCTTACACCATAAACACTAGAACCTTGAAACTTAAACACATGGTAGCTATGAGCATTATGTGCGACCTGCACTATTGGAATTTTGATCTGACCCCTGGGGTCAAAGTTATAGGGTTGGAGTGGGGACGGGTTAGAGATTTTCACTCATTTTTAGCTCAACTATTATATATGAAATTTATATAATGGAGCTATCCTGATCACGTCGGCGTTACCGTTAGCGTGCACATGTTAAAGTTTGTGTACTCCCCAAATATTTTCTTTGTCCTTTAACAAATTACTTTTATTTTTATGCCCCCTTTTCGAAGAAGAGGGGGTATATTGCTTTGCATGTGTCGGTCGGTCCGTCCACCAGGTGGTTCCCGATGATAACTAAAGAACGCTTAGGCCTAGGATCATGAAACTTCATAGGTACATTGATCATGACTCGCAGAGACCCCTATTGATTTTGAGGGTCACTAGGTCAAGGTCACTGTGACCCGAAATAGTGAAATGGTTTCCGGATTATAATTCAAGAACGCTTATGCCTAGGATCATGAAACTTGATAGGTAGATGATCATGACTCGCAGATGACCCCTACAGATTTCAGGTCACTAGGTAAAGGTTAAGGTCACGGTAACCCGAAATAGTAAAATGGTTTCCGGATGATAACTCAATAACGCTTATGCCTAGGATCATGAAACTTGCTAGGTACATTGATCATGACTCGCAGATGACCCCTATTGCTTTTGAGGTCACTAGTTCATACATGTACTTCTTTACCAACATGACCCTAATCTATAAAACAAGAAGCAGACAACTGTATCAAGCATTTTGACAGAATTATTGCCCCTTTTATACTTAGAATATGCATATTATTGATAAATCTATGTTAAAGTTTCCATACCACCTCAAATATTTTCTATGTCCTTTGACATATTGCTTTCATATTTTGCATACTTCATTACCAACATGATCCAATCTATAACAAGAGCAGACAACTGTATCAAGCATTTTGACAGAATTATTGCCCTTTATACTTAGAATATGCATATATAATTGATAAATCTATGTAAAAGTTTGCATACCACCTCAAAATTTTCTATGTCTTTTGACATATTGCTTTCATATTTTGCATACTTCTTAACCAACATGATCCCAATCTATTAACAAGAACAGACAACTGTATCAAGCATTTGACAGAATTATTTGCCCCTTTTATACTTAGATAATTGAACATTTTGCTTAAATTGCCATAACTTCTTTATTTATGATCACATTTGATTAATACTTTGACCAAAAACAACACTTACCTGACATACCACAATGCACTGCACCCAAACTATCCCCCATGCCCCACCCCAGAATCCCCCCCCCCAATTTTTTTTATAATTATTTTTGAAAGTTCATCTTTTAAATTACCACCACCACTAAACCTCCCTCTCCATGATGGCTTACATTAACCTGTCAGCACTCGAAATCTCTTATGACAATTCGGTCAATCTCAACCATGCATGGCCGCATTACCAACCCTGGGGCGCCCCTGGGTCAAACATGCGGCGTGGGAAATACGCGTCGGCCTCTGACGCACCATTTTTCACCAATTGACTTCAAATTAATACTTAAGATTTCTTATGACAACACAGTCTATCTCGGCATCCATGTTCACATTACCCACCCAGGGCCCCGTCCACTTTGGTGGTAAGATCCCAAGCTATTTCAGCATAATTAAAATCCAGCCATTTTTGTGGTCAAGACCCGAGCTTTCTCACCATAATTAAATCCAAGCCAGTTTGGTGGCAGAGACCCCGACCTATTTCAGCATAATTAAAATCCAAGTCAGTTTAGTGGTCAAGATCCTGGACTATTTCGGTATAATTAAAATCCAAAGCCAGTTTGGTGGTCAAGACCCCGAGCTTTTTAGCATAATTAAAATTCAAGCCATTTTGTGGTAAAGACCCCGAGCTTTCTAAACCATAATTAAAATCCAAGCCAGTTTGGTGGCGGAGACCCCGAGCCTTTCAGCATAATAAAAATCCAAGTCAGTTTGAGTTTCAGATCCTGAACTATTTCGGTATAATAAAATCCAGGCCAGTTTGGTGGTCAGGACCCCAAGCTTTTCAGCATAATTAAAATCCTAGCCAGTTTTGTGGGGTGACCCTGAGCTATTTCAGCATATTTAAAATCAAAGTCAGGTGTAATTTGGTATAATTAAAATCAAGGCCAGTTTGGTGGTCAAGAACTGAGCTTTTTCAGCATAATTAAAACCCTAGCCAGTTTCATCGCCGAGACTCGAGCTATTTCCGCATATTTAAAAATCCAAGCAAGTTTGGTGGTAAAGATCCTGAACTATTTTGGCATAATTAAAATCCAAGCCAGTTTGGTGGTCAAGATCCTGAGCTATTTCAGCATAATAAAATGCAAGCCAGTGTGGTGGTCAGAACCCGAAACATGAGCATAATTAAAATCCAAGCCAGTTTGGTGGTAAAGATCCTGAGCTATTTCCGCATATTTAAAATCCAAGCAAGTTTGGTGGTAAAGAACCTGAACTATTTTGGCATAATTAAAATCCAAGCCAGTTTGGTGGTCAAGATCCTGAGCTATTTCAGCATAAATAAAATGCAAGCCATGTGGTGGTCAAGAACCCGAACTATGAGCATAATTCAAATCCAAGCCAGTTTGGTGGTAAAGATCCCGAGCTATTTCAGCATATTAAAATCCCAAGCCAGTTTGGTGATCAAGACCCCTAGCTTTTTCAGCATAATAATCCAAGCCAGGTTGGTGGTCAAGATCCTGAGCTATTTCAGCATATTTTTTAATTTATTCTAAGCCAGTTTGGTGGTCATGACCCCGAGTTATTTCAGCATAATTAAAATCCAAGCCGTTTTGGTGGTCAAGACCCCAAGCTATTGTAGCATATATTGTTTTCGGCATAATTTTTTCGTACCCATTTTTTTCTGTTTTTGACAGACGAATGCCCCTTTAATAGTTAGACAAATTGAAAAAGGGGGTAAATTTTGTGTTAAGGTGTACCTTATCCTATTTGTTGTTTAAGGTCTACTCTTATCCTTAGTATCAAAGCTATATCGTCTACTTTATGTTATAAGTCATGTAAATGACATTTTTATACATTTTATTTCTTTCCATTTTGTGTTTTATAAGGTGACATACATCAACTGTTTAATAATATTAAGTCTACCTTTTTGGTAAAAATAAGTTTTTACCAAATTTTCAAAATGACATTACTTGACACGTGTCATTTGCTGAATGTAAAAAAGTAGCATAACTGACATTAGTTAAATTTTCAGGAGAAGGAAAAAACTGCTTTATTGAAATAAAATAGGGATACTTACAGAGTAAAACAAACACATGGGATATTTTCAGATTTGAAAACTGGTATTTTACGCATCTTTAGGCAGTTCTGTGTACCAAGGATAAATACAATACTTAAACATTCATGTACAACGCACAATACTAAAAACCTGAATTGTAACTGTAATGTATTTCAGATTCAGAGATGTCTGTTTGTTTCTAAGGTCATGTGAAAAATTAAGTTTATATGTTTATAGGTTTTTAAAATTGCAAAATTGTCCTCTACTTGCCCTTGTATTTCAAGATAGAATA